>NW_027069658.1:873724-1078330 GCF_002906115.3 Quercus suber | reverse complement strand
CCTTGATGTGTAAGGTTTTCCCGTCTAGCCTGGGTCCGGTGGCAATGAGATGGTTTAATGGCTTGAGAACTAACACTATTGACTCTTTTGAGAAACTCACTCAGGCCTTTGGCGCTCGCTTTATTACCTGCAGAAGGGTTGTTCAGCCCTTGGGGTCGCTACTGTCCATGTCTATGCGAGAAGGGGAAACCCTAAAAGCCTACTCAGACAGATACTGGGAGATGTTTAACGAGGTGGATGGGGCTCACGATGACGTGGCCATGAATACTTTTAAAGAGGGTCTTCCAACCGAGCACGGTCTGAGGAAGTCCCTGACCGGCAAGCCTGTCACTAGTGTACGTCAGCTTATGGATCGAATAGATAAATATCGAAGAGTAGAGGAAGATCAGATGCAAGGCAGAGGGAAAGCTAAAGCGGTAACGCAAGAGAGGAGGGATTTCAGGCCGGACCGGTACAACAACAACCGACCTCGGAGGGACTTTGGGGGCAGTCGGGGCCTGCCAACTCCCAGGTGGTTAGCGCCGTGTTCCGAGAACCAGTGCAACGAGTTTTGGAAGATAAAGAACGAGCCGTTCTTTAAGTGGCCCAACAAGATGGCGGGGGATCCTGCGAAGCGTAATAGGAATCTCTACTGTCAGTATCATCAAGACCACGGGCATATCACCGAAGATTGTAATAATCTGTGGGACCACTTAGAACAGTTGGTGCAAGATGGAAAGTTGACCCAACTCCTGCATCACACCGGTGGCCGAGGAGGTCACGTAGGCTCGGCGTTTCAGGCGGACGCCTCGAGAGGACCTCCCTTGGGCACGATAAACGTTATATTCGCTGCTCCGGGGAGGACCGGGTCTTGCCCTTCCAGGGTAATGTCTGTATCTCAATGCTCGGAGGAGGACCCCGGCACGAGGCCGAAGAGGGCCAGACCTGGCACCTCGTTGGTGTTGGGCTTTTCAAAAGAGGATAAGAGAGGAACCATGCAGCCGCATGATGATGCTCTAGTGGTTACGATTAGGATCGGAGGGTATGACGTTAGAGAGTGATGGTTGACGATGGAAGTGCCGCCGAGGTAATGTACCCTGATTTATTCAAGGGGCTGAATTTGAAACTGAAGACTTGGCGACATATAGTTCCCCATTGGTGGGATTCGAAGGCAAATCGGTCACCCCGTTGGGAATGGTTAGATTACCCGTGCAGACTGGGTTAGATATGGTGGAGGTAGATTTTATCGTGGTGGATGCTTTTTCTCCGTATACAGCGATTCTGGGAAGACCATGGTTGCATGCCTTGGGGGCGGTTTCTTCCACTCTTCATCAGAAAGTGAAGTACCCCTCGGGAGGCGAGGTTTCAGAGATTTTGGGAAACCAGAATATGGCTAGGCAGTGTATGATAATGGCCATTCAACATCGGCCAGAGGTAAGTACTTTGGCAGTAGCCGAAGGTGATCTATAGCAATCAAGGGGTCAGGGAGCCCAGTTTGGCGCGTCCCCGGAGGAGATGAGGTGTGAAGACTTGGAAAGGGTGAACGTCGGTGATGATCCAGAGAAGTATTTTCAGGTGGGGCTCAATTACCCCTGAGGGAGAAAGAGCAGTTGATCGAGGTTCTTAGAAAGAACGTTGATGTGTTTGCATGGAGTGCCTATGAGGCCCCAGGGGTGGATCCGGAGTTCATCTGTCATCATCTTAATGTTAACCCCTCGTGTATCCCCAAAAAAAAGTACAATGTTTGGCTCCCCATTGACACAGCCACAAAATATCGACCCTACTCAAATCCCAATTCTTTTAACTTTTTAGTCTTTCCCAACATGTCAACATATGCCCACATATTTATTTTACTAATTTTCACCCTTAACTTTTACTTACTTTTAGCCATAATTTCCTAACTTTAAGGCATGCCTTCCCCTCATTCATCTTTTCCCAAAGCCTAATACCTAGGCTCCTAGCTTCCTTGCATTCAACTTTTCTATTTTAGTTCAATATATATATCTATATATTTATCATAAGATTTGTACTTTTCTTCTTCGATTCAATTTCTATTTAGTAATCTAATTTAGTTTAATTTAAATTCTATTTATTTTAAAGTTAATTGCTTATAGTGATTGTGTTAAATTTAATTTTTATATGTCAGCTTGTAGAAGTAGCCTAATTTTGTTATATACTTATGTTTAATTTTTAAGAATGTTATAGACTTATGATTGTTCAAAAGAATACAAGAAACTTGTGCTATATATATATATATATATATATCACTCTTTCCTTTTTATTGCTTCATTATCTAATCACAAAAGAGATTTTACCACTACATGCATCTAACAAGAGCGCTAATCAAGTTTTTAGTTGCACTCTCACAAACTAAATATGTGTTTGGATTCAACTTATTTTGCATCTGCATTTAGTCCTTTCACGTTTCCTTCTTTTTTTCTTTTTTTATTTTTAATAAGCCATAGTTATTGACTTTCAGAGACAAGATTCACTGTTCATGAACAGTGCATGCACTGTTTATACACTGTGCATGCACTGTTCTCACATTAAAAAATATTAAAAATAAGTCCCATGACACTATTCACATATTTAAAAATTATTTTGCTACAGTGTTTTCATTTTTCAATTTCAGCAAAAATAAGTTATATCTAAATGGACCCTAAGTTCTTCTGACTTTGATGACTTAAGCATTGCACTCTCACATGTAAAATAATTTCTCAAGAGCTTGATAGCTTTGCTGACTTGAATGCCTCTAGATGTCGTCAACAAATATTTCATATCGTTCTTTACTGATTACGTCAATTTGTTACTGTTGAATGCCTTCCATCATAGTAGAATACCTTAGTATGTTGCTATTGAATGCTTTCCACCATTACCGGTAACCCAAGCAATTACAAGATATATAAGTTTTGTATCTTAATATTCCAACTTTTATTTATATAATGAATATTATTTTTGTTATATTCCACTTACACACAATCATTAATTCCTAGCTTCTTTTTTTTTTTTTTTTCTTTTTAATCTTCGTGAAGGAAAATCTTCTACCATATCACTAGCTATCTCTCTTACACCATTTATTATCTTATTTTAAATACTCATTAGCTTATTTCATTGCCTTGGGGATACATAATGATAATGGCCAATAGGTGATCCATTGGCAAGAATTACAAGAGATAGGGCTTTGGAATTGTGAGTTTGTGAGAGGTTTGTGAGTGTTATTTGTGTGAGTTGTTAGTGTTGTGAGGACTGATTAAGTATGGTTGTAATACATATTATTGATAGATTTTTTTTTTTTTTTTGACATTGCCTATGAACATAGGCATGGAATTAGAGCTTTCGCTAGTGTGCACAATAGTTTATATTAGAGCTTCTGCTATTGCACAACACTCTGTGTGTGTGTTGTTGTTTGTGTGTGTGTGTGCATGGGTATGTTTTAATGTTGTTGTGTTGTCACCCTTGATGTTTAGCCACTTTGACTCTTATCTCCGCTATCAATGACCCCACCTAATCGAATTGATCAAGTCCAACTAAAAACTCAAAAGAGAAAATCAGTCGAAGATGCACTCTATTTTGGTCGGTATCAATACCAAAAGGATAAAATTTAGCTCCAAACTTGTTTAGAACTATTTTTTTTCAATCAATTACGTGACGATTTATAAGATTATACTTTTGTATTATTTAAACAAGATCACATGATTCACTAAAAAAGTCATGTGTCTAAGCTACACGTCCATGGTCTTTTCAATTTCCACATTATGGGTTGGAGCAAGATAGTTCCGAACTAATTTGGAGCGAAACTTTTTCCATTGCAGACTATTGAATTTGATTTGGTTGGGTTGGTTGATAGGTTAACACTCCACTTCGATCAAAGCCAACCTGTAACCACTAACCACCCCTATCTGTGAACCACTATGTAATAACTTGGAAGAGATACTTTCAATCGGATTTGTAATAAAATTTCCTATTTGTAGTTTATGCCTCTCTTGTTCATAAACTAATGAAGCATAATTTCCCTTGCTTTGTTTCCCTAAAAAAAGGGTTGGAAGAGGGAAAATTGTTAATATAACCATTTTTTTATTATTTAGAAACAACTCTTAATATAACTAGCCAAACAATTTGGATTCCTTTTGATTTACATCAAATGTAATGGTAACATTAGCAACGGTGTCTAGAAAAGACACCGATGATGCCTTAAAATAAATTTAGAGTTGGAAATTAATTATTGTAACAATTCAAGAAAGCTAGACTCAGGTTGATAGTCATATACAGTGTATTGCAGGTATCTGAAAAGGTATGTATTTTACAAAATAGGCATGAAAAAAAAAATGCACCACACGCTGGTCTAGTGGTCTTACATGAATTGTGTCACACTTCACTCCATCTAATTCAACTTGATTATACTGAGTTAGCTCAGTGCACATGAACTATTAACTCAAAATGTATCAAACTGATACCAACTCATTCAAAAATAATCAATGAATATTCACTCGATGTGTCTTTGGTTATAGCTTAATTATGTAACAGTATATTATATATATATATGTGTGTGTGTGTGTGATACAAGTACACAACTTCTAGATATTAACACCAAGAAACCATAGCAGCTGATGGTCTGCAAATTAATTATACTTTGTCAACTTTTCAACAAATCATAAACAGAAGACCCAAGTACTAAATCGCAACAAATTATACGTCTCTATAATGCTGTTAGCCTCCAAGTTATCAAGTAGGTATCTTACTGAAACACTCAAAAAAAAAAGTCGGACACTATAGAAGATTTGCCCTAAAATAGAAAAACCAATCTTGCAGCTGCATTATTAGCTAGTGGGCAAAGAACCAACAGAAAAAACTACCATATTGGGTTTAGCAAAATGGACCCCTCAGCAAGGAAGGAAAAACCAGACGCTGCACAGCATAGTTTTTTTTTTTTTTTTTCCTGCCTTTTTGAGATGCGACATGTCATGTTGCCATGGTAATGATTCATGAAGGACCCACAAATTATGCCTATGGTGCTAAGCCCACTCATCGGCACCAGTAACTCCCACTGGTCTCTAATTTTTTTTTTTTTTTCTATGTATATCCCCCACCACCACCATCCAATATAATCTGGATATCCTCTTCCTCTTTCTTTTCTAGATTTTTATTGAGTTTAATATTTTGTGGAGTGGTGCAATGAGAACTCTTGCAGAGGTTGATCAAAAGTTGATTATTGCTACGTGTGTGTGTGTGTAGCACATCTAAGCTAAACAAAACAACAAACTCTGGCCCCGATTGTGGAAAAAAAAAATTAAGTATTTGGTGTTTATAGTGGGAAAAGCTATAAAGGTGGACCCTAAATTATGCAACGCTTTACTGGTACTCTGTATGGAACTATTTTGGTTCACCCAAACAACATATGCCTTTCTATCCCTGCAATAATGAAAAATAATCTAGACATAAATAAATACTATACTTGTATCGTATCGTAGATGATAATATTTTCATGCAAAAGAAGCAAGTAAATCGTACATATTATATATGAAGTGGTTGAACATTATATAGGTCCCCTCCCAAACTTCTCCAGGGTATTCCATGTTAAAGATGGATATTGAGTTTCTATTATTTTATGTATTAGTCTAAGAGATCCCAATTATTATAATATAAGCTCATGTTTATTTAACTCTAACTTATGTTGTCTCTATAATATCCTAGCTTATTGTACAACACACTGATAACATCAGAGATATAGCTGTTAGAGATTTTATTCAAAGATTTTATTGGATGGACAAGTATGGAACTAGGAATTTTTGTTGGAAGCCGAGGTAAAACTATCTTATTGATTCACTATTTAAGATATTTTTAACATGTATGTTAATATTCATGTCAATTGGATGTTATTTACCATTCGATCTATAATCCCATTTTTTTATGCATTATTTAAAACTTCAAAAACTTGAATTTAAATAGTTGATTGATAACATAACTATTGATCATTGATCATCTTGAAATTTCGCAAGCATGAAAAATATACAAAAATAATATCATCCAACAATAGATTTGAAAAATTCGCTTCCAATTAAAAAATATTGAGTTGTGTAACATTGTTTAAACTGTAACAGCAGATGTAACTTGAACTCAACCCTATATATGTGTATGTGTGTGTATGTCTTCAAACATTAGTTAAAAAAAAAAAAAAAAATTCTTAACTCCATAGTAAACCATAACTCATTTATATATATATAGTCAAAGTTAAGAGAAAATCTAATTAAATTTTAATTGGATTCTCAATTTTACGTCATGTACCCTATTTAATTTTTTATTTTTAATTTTGTGTCAAGTGAATTATTGAGAATAAAAATCGAATAGTCCAAATCCAATTAGATTCTAAATTGGATCTCAATTGAAATTCAATTTTTCACCACGTATCTATTTAAGTTTTTTGTTTTTGTGGAAAGTAAATTATTGGTTGCAAAAACTAAAGAGACTAAAACCAATTAAATTCTAAATCATATATATATATATATATATAATGAGAAACCATTGCATATTTTAGAAATGTATAGTTTAAAAAAAGTTTGAACTAATACCATGTATAATTTGACCCTCTTCTAAAAATTTTAATTGTACTCGTTCATATGCGTGAAACCACACACTAGTATATATAATAGCACAACATTATTGTTAGGAATTTTTTAGTAGTATGTACTACTTATTAGCACTCCAAATACTAACAAATCTAAACGACCAATTGGGCATCTTTTAGGTCATTTTTTGCCTAAGTTTCTCCTATTCTTTTGAATAATCACAAGTCCATAACACTCGTATAAATTAAATATAAGTATATAACAAAATTAGACTACTTTTATAAAGAGACATACTATCAATAAAAATTGTAAAATATTAACAGATGCCCTAAAGATATTGATTTTAAAAAAAAATACTTTTAAAAACTTTTTATGAGAAAATAAAAAAGTAACCAACTTTTTTATAACTTTTTATATTTCCCATGAAAGTTATATTAAAACTTTTCTAAAATGGTCTATTAATAAAAATGCCTTAAGAGAAGCCTCACCCAAACTAGACTACTATGGTCAAAAATAAATTCAAAATTTTGTACCTCTCAACTATATAGAAATTGAATTGAATAAGAAAGTATATCATAAATCATAAGATAAATATATAGAAATTATTGAACTAAAGTATAAAAGTTGAATAAATGGCAGCTAGGAATTAGGCTTTTTGTGAAAGGAGGAATGACGGGAAGCTATGGCTGAAAGTTAGTAAAAGTTGTGGTTAAAAGTAAGTAAAAGTTGGTACAAGTTATGATTGCAAGTTAGAAAAATATATGGGCATATGTTGCACGCTTCGAAAAGGAATGGGAAAACCTAAGAGTTGAAAGAGTTGGTACTTGAGAAGGGAGAAATTTTGTGACTGTGTTGGAGGGGGGGCCAGCTCTTAAAAATTTGAACTGGGATCTATGTTTTACTTAATTCTTTTTTTTTTCTTTTTCTTTTTCTTTTTTTATAAACTTCAATCTATTGAAATCAAACAAGGGAACATACCCACTAGGGCCATTGGAGATCGAAGCAAAGGCTATGAAGGAGGGGGTGCAGTTTGCTTGGGATGTGGGTGTACATGAGGTTTTCTTTGAATGCGATTCCATGATCGTTGCAGAGGTTTTATTAGGTCACGGTGATCCACCTATGGCTATAAGGAATATAATTGAGGGGATTCGTCACAAACTTCAAGACTTCCGACAGTTTTAGATTACACATGTCAAGAGGCAAGGCAATTGTCCGGCACACCTATTGGCTTGTCATGCTAAGGGTGTTGATATTTATATAACATGGATAGAGAAAAATCATTTTCTCATTGAGTCTGCTTTGAGTTATGATATAATGTTTTTATCCTCTTCTTAATAAAGTTATGGTATTCATATAAGAAATAAAAAACAAGGGAACAGTGGTAGTAATCTATAAATTTTTACTTGCTATTAAATTATGAGGTCGAACCACAAAATTATGAGGTCGACATAAATTATGAGGTCGAACCGCAAAATTATCATGTGTTCTTGGCCTTTCTGGTTGCTTTCATCCACTACAATTTTTTATTTCTCCTTTAATTTCACATTCCAAAAGGAGTAGAGTTCGGCAAATCTCCTAACTTCGTTGTGTTAAGACCTAACATTGGAAGTAGATGGCATATATAATAAGAACTTAGAAGCTAGCCTCAAAAAGAAGATTTTCCATTTTGTTGGTACGGGCAAGTGGGATAATTTTTATTGAAAAAACAATTGAGTGTATCACGTTTGTTATATGATAATTCATTTTTTATCAAGTCAAGACATGTTAATGGATTTTGTTTTGATGTAGGAATTATATACCCAATTTAATAAATGGAGTACCTTGAAAGGGTTGAGACCTCCACTTTAGAGTAGTTAACAATTTGTAACTCATACATTTATACAAGACAAATTTCCAGATAGATAAAAATAAATACTAACTTCCTATATATAATCTATAAATAAAACTAATCTAATTAATCCTAATCCAAAACTAAATTATTTGAAATATAAAACATGTCCCTAATATTATTTATTTAATAAACATTGAACTTATAACAACAAGATTCATATATATCTAAACCTCTGATTTAATCATAAAAGAGTGAAAAGACAATATTAGTTAAATTAATTGAAACCAACTTAAGTATGCTAATTAAATCAAAGTTTGAACAAAAAGTAGACTATGTTTTCCATATGGTCCAAGAAAGTTATAATGATTAATATAGTCTCTCTTTTTACATTTTTAATATGAAAAAATTAAAGTAAATATCGTACTTAGAGGGAACATCCTAAGAACATAATTATTGCCCTAATTTTGTATATCTTTAGAAGGCAGGCTAAGATTGCTCATTGATTCATCAATATTTGTCAAGATCAGAGTCACCCTTTTTCATTTTTATTTTTTTGAGTGCCTATGGCACTAACTAGGATGGTCCAAAGTACAATTGATTGTCTGACAGTACCATAAGGGGCACTTTACACTTAACAAAGCGATAGTCTATGCTTCTCCAAAAAAAAAAAAAAAAAAATAGTGTTTTGAAATTTGAAGAGAGAAAGAAGTTTTTTTTTTTTTTTTTTCTCGAAAAGTTCTTTATGTATAAAATTTTAATTGGCAAATATCACTTTCTCAAAAATGGGGAACAAGCAGACCCTTAAAAGACTCCACTCTCCAGCAAGTAATTTACATGTGTTACAAGCTGATAGTAGGATTAGCATATTAACATATAGTAGTATTAATTCTGACTTGCGTCATTTTTTTTGTACATAGGAAGTAAGTTGAAAATAAAACTTACTGTGAGTGCCACCATCTTACGTCCTTATTGCACATAAACAAAAATGCCAACTATGCTTACAAATGTCACCAAAAAATAACTTTGCTTATAAATTAAGTATACAAAAATAATGGAGTTAGAATAAAGTCATAACTTTCACCAAAAAAAAAAGAATAAAGTCATAAATGCCAAGAGGCAAGAGTTTTATAGCTTAATTGGTTAGCACTTGACACTTCTTAATGTTTCTAACGGAAACATCTAAAACTTAAATCTACTCTCTTTCAATTGAGTAAGTATTGTATGAGATCATCTCATACAAGAATTTTCCCTTCCAATTATAGGTTTTTTTTTTAAATTAATAATAATAAAGTCAAAATCTGCATAAGGTTTATTTCACCTATTTTGATTAATGAAATCTTAATGAAAATAAACCATTCATATATAAAACATATATATGGACTTTACGTCCGACTGTTCCACTTTGTTCATATTTTAGGCTTTCATGAAAATTTAGAGGGTAAAGCAGGAATGTGACATAAAACAAGCCTTTTATTCTTCATTATGTTTGAAGAAATATAATTTTGAACCCAAACAGAAAACAACAAAAAAGAAAATGGAACACAGTTACTATATAGTTATATGGTTCGACTTCGCATAAAGTCCAATTCAAAATGATATATGCCCATTCATGCGGGGAACTAAAAGTTGGTGAATATAAGTATGTTCGGAACCAATTTCACAATCATTTTTCGATTGAACAATTTCTATATATTCCTTAACGTCCAATTAGAGAGGGAAGCCAATTCGACATAATAAAGTTAAATTATGATTTTGATTTGATCTCAAACTTGCGCATGGTTTGATTTGATGTCTGCGCACTCAATGATGGGCTACCAGGAAGAACATTAAAACACGAAATTTATTCCATCAATACTTCAGTAGGGTATTCACGTGCGTGAATTGTAGAATAAACTGATGAATGATTGATGTTATTTTGGTGTTTGGTACATATTTTCACTCAACAATTTTTAGTTTTTAAATAAATATTACACGAATTTCTATACATTTTTTACTCAAACGTTTTTTCACACTTGTTTTCAAATAATAATTTTCAGTTTTTAAGTGTATGTACCAAACACATTTTTTATAAGTTTAAAAAAAAAAACACATTTTTTATAAGTAATTATTTTTCTTTTTTCTTTTTTTTAGAGAATTTCAACATATAATGTCTATTCCTGATGATATCTATTTATTATTATTTATCATTAAACCGAGACACTAATCAGTTTTTGGTATGGGGAAAGATTAAACCACAGATCTCTTATACAACCATTAGAGATTTTACCAGTTGAACTAACTGGAACTCATAATTCTTTTTCATTTAATAAGATGTTAATGTTGTTATAATTTTTAGGTTAATTCTTTTTTTCTTTTTCTTTTTTGAGAAACAAACACACACACACACATACAACGAAAATGAAAAGAAACTCTAACACAAAGGCACATCACAACTCTGTCCAAGTAGGTAAAATGTTTTTATTGAAATAATTGTTTTAAATTTTTTTTAAATACTATTTAAAAAATAATAAAATTTTTCTTTCTCTCTCCATTGGTCAATGCAACATAGCTCATTGTCGTATGAGCCAGCCCATCAATGCCATTGCAACCTAACTCGTATTGAACTCATTGCTCCCTAGCTTCCCATCATTGCTACTAGTACTAATTGTAACCCACACCACCATTCGAAGTCACTCACAGCTAACTGCAAGTCACGTTGTCGGTCCTAATTTGTCACTAATCACGATCTATGATCATATCTTCCACTCTCCCTCCCTTCCACCTACCCTGCCCCTTATTTTCTGTGGTTTTTTTTTTTTTTGTAAAACAATAGATATGGCTTCTAATTATTTTGTGCTTTTCCTTACTTTTGATTTGTGTATTTATGATATTGTTGGCAGCTTGTTAGGTTGATTTGAAAGTTTTTGAATATGGGTTTTTGTAATGCTTTGGTCTTTATTTGGTTATTGGGAATGAGGTGAAAGGGTAACTGTGAGAGACCATAAATTGGGTGCTCTCAAAAAAGAGATTTGGGTGCTTTTAAGAGCACCTCTCTATTTGGATAAGTGGTGTGGAGTCGCCGCTTATTTTTTATACAAAAATAATAATAAAAAATAAATACAAATTACATGTTCAAAATACTTCAAATATCATTGATTGAATTAAGAAAAATACAATTTTGGTAAATTAATCTTACAAGGTTTTGGGTCCTAGATACAATCTATGCAAAAGAATATAAAACTTTGGCCCTAGTTACAATCTACCAAAATTAAAAGACAAAACACTAATCTACCTATCCAAAAATCCTAAGTTCAGGAGCTAGATTACTGAATAAGAAAGTGTTAGGCACTCATTCCGTCTAGACAAAGTCCGGTCTTTTAGACTCTAATGACCAATATACCTTTTTGCATGATGTTGAATGATATGTTGAGCACAAATGACAGACACTTGACAAAAATTAATTTAAATAAATTTGCCTTGTGAATGATGTCCTCTTTTAAAAAAAATATTCAGATCTGTTTTGAAAATTAAAAACATAAGACTTGGTTTGTAAAAAAAAAAAAATCAAATCTATTTTTGTGAAAGGTTAAAAAAAAAAAGATTTTATCAAGAAAAATCAGATATGTTTTGTGTTAAGTTTAGAAAATAAGATTTGATTTGTAGACATTAAATCTGTTTTTGTAAAAAGAACAAAAATGAGACTTTGTTAAAAAGAATCAGATCCGTTCTTGTAAAAGAAAAAATGATTGATTTTAGGTTTGTAAAAGAAAATTCATATATGTTTTTAAAGGTAAAAAAAAGTGAGATTTGGTTTGTAAAAAAAAAAAAAAAAATCAGATCTATTGTTAGAAACAAATAAAAAAGGGCTTTTGAAAGAGGATCCACATTCATGAGACAAATTTATTATGCATGCATCACATATTAAAAAAAACTTCAACCTAAACTCTTAATTCTTCCTTTGAAATTTCAAAATCTGCAATATTATGACAAAGAAAGATTTAGAAAAAAATTTCAGATCTGTATTTAATGAAAATACAGATCAATTTTGAGATTAGAAACAAATCAGATCTGTATTTAATGAAAATACAAATCAGTTTTGAGTTTAGAAAAAAAATCAGATCTGTATTTAGTAAAAATATAGATCAGTTTTGAGTTTTTTTTTTTTAAATCAAATCTGAAAATACAGATCAGTTGAGTTTAGAAAAAATTAGATCTATATTTAATGAAAATACAGATCAGTTTTGAGTTTTTTTTTTCAAAAAAAAAAAAAAACCAAATCTGAAAATACAAATCAGTTTAGTTTTTATAAAAAAGCTTTGATAGTCATTAGCAAATTTTGAATTAAGAAAAAGAATTACAATAAACAATCATCTAAAGAACATGTAAAGAAAATTCTAGCAAAGTATCTAAGCATGGCAATTATATATATTAAGAACAAGACACAATAAAGCATATTAATCACATTCATGAGACGAACAATAACATACTAATTAATGGAAAAAGAAAAGAAAAACAGAATATCTCTTGCATGAGTGTGCTCTTCTAATGAATGAATATTTTAGAAATCAAAGAAGTTTGTTCACCTCTTTGAGGTCTAAAATACCTTACTTACAAAAAAGAAGTTCCTAAAGCAAAAGCTTCCACAACGTCTTTAACCTAAGGGAAGTGGAAAAGTCAGAAAAGAAGAGCCCTTATTTCTGATTTGTTTCCCCTATTTATAGAGGTTGGGATGTTGAATGAGATCAAATATGAATTGGAACGCATCCTTATCTCTAAAAAGTCGAAAAAGATAGGTTTTATCTCAATCAGGAAGTCACTGGGCCGGGCCGAAAATTTGGGCCAATCAGCACTTGAGAAGTGCCAATCAGCACTTGCCATGTGTCTATCGGCATTTCTCATGTGTCGATCGGCACTCCAAGAGTGCTAAATGGCCCTTTTGGGTGCTAGGTTCGCATTTGAGTTTTGGTCCAATTCGGAATTCTTTTTTAAGGATTTTTTAGCTAGGAATTGCACCTGGACGTCTTTTTAATCCGTATTCTAAAAATTAATTCATTTTTCTTGATATTTAGGTCTTTAAAGTGATAATTATCTTGTAAATAAATATTCTAAAAAGACTTGATTTGTTATCTGATCATCCACTTTATTCCCATGCAAGTAGACCTATTTTTGACACTAACCAACAACCAATTGCAAAATTATTTAATTAATTTTAATTATCTAACCAATCAGAATTAATTTAAATTAATCACACGTAATTGGCTCCACCCAAATAAAATGCATGCAAACCGCTCCACCCAAACAAAATGCATACAGACCGTGAAAACTTGATCATGTGATATTTTTCAATTCGACAATCCAATTTGGAAATCGGACATACCGTCGTGATTGTTAGAATCTCAATATCATTTTTATGATATGCAATGAATGAATTAATGCATGTAACAATTCTAAATTTTGGGGTATATGAATAGTCACTCTAGCCATCTTCCAATATTAAATTATGGGTACAAATTCGAGTATCTACAGTAACGATATTTAGCAAATATTAGGCTCTAGGTTCCCAGTCAAAACAAGTGTTAGTCAAGGTTGTATACAAATAAATTGGTTTGTATTGAGTTGAGTTAAGAAGCGGCTTTAAAGAAATCAAGCTTTAAAAGACTCACTCGAGCAAATTGGAAATAGAAAGTTCGCGAGACCCTCACTTGACATTTTGCTCAACTGAATGGAGAGTATGACAAACAATAGATTGACTTAATAGACCTTACAACTAAACCTATAGTTGGTCCTTTATTTGTTTCACATTTCTAAGAGGGGTGAAAAACCTTCTTGGAAAAAAAAAAAAATCCCTTGTGAGTTCCTAATTAGAATTACTCCTAGAAAGTTTTTCTTTCAAATCACATAAATTATTTCCCTGTCATTGAGTTCATTGATGTATCCCTCCAAGACTGTATTGCTGATGTGAGAAAAATTACAAGCAACAAAGGATAGAGATTTTTGTATTTAAGTAACGTTTGATGTTCCCATGTAGGGTTTTGTCACAATCCAAATAGGTATTAGATGCAATTGGGAGGGTTTTACTTATGTTTAACTAATAAATAATTCCCATATAAAAAAAAAAAAAAAAAACTAATACATAATTGATTCGAGATTTAAAACTATATTGATGATGCCGAGAAAATCACCGGTGAGCCACACAATCCTTAAACAATACTACACTATCAAAAAGAGAAAATCTTAGGAGAGTACCAGTGTGGTACTGACCAAAGACCCTACGAAGGTTAAGTCTAAAAACCTTTCTACAACTCTAGAATGCCAAAGTTTGGGTGAATTATGCGTACCTGTTTTTTAAGGGTCTATGGGTTTTTATAGTAGAGTAGAATCTAACTCCTTGACTTGCGCCCCAAAACCCCTTTTCCTTTTTGGAGAAGATCTCTCTTGATGTGCATATCTCCCAGAATCCTCTTTGTGCTAGAATTATGCTCGTGTTAGGACTCTGTGGGCTAAGGTTAATCTTGAGATGCAAGTCATTTCTATTTAGGGTTTCTTGGAGACCACATAATCATCAATTGAATGCCACGTGGACTTTGGGTCCATTTACAGAGTGTCCGTTCACATGTGATCTGTCCACCACCAGCTCCTTCACATCGAACCGTTGAGTCAACTTAAGTTGATCCGTCATCTCTGATTTTCTTCCTCTTTATATATAATGAGTTTTTTTTTTTTTTTTTTTAGGGGGGGGTGTGGGAAGATATAACGAGTAATTGAGTATTGATGCAATTGAAACCTTTTAGTTTCATTTAAAACCATGGTAAAACTCCAAAAGCTATTATATGATTATCTATAATTTTTTGTTAATCAAATTGTCAAGATGGCACTAGGACAACTCAAATTGATTTGAGAAAGTTTAGGAATAAAATAAAATGTCATAATATTTTCACAACATCACAATTAGTGATAGGTCTCAGTATAATATTTTATTCTTTTAGTTAATTATAGAAAGATGGGATTTTCTTCAACCTTTTCTTTCCCCACTTAACCCACTTAAGGATGGGTTTTCAGCAGCCATGGAGATTGGCATATTCCGGGAGACTAACAAATTATTTTTCCAAGTGTCAAAGATTTCAAACGAATCAATTGAAGTACTAATGCATCTAATAAGCATATCATTTTCTCCACGACTTTTATAATTTCTTCCTTGATTTTATTCCTATTTTCTTATCCGAGGAATAATTCTTTCTTGCCTTATTGAAATATCATATCGATGAAAATTGGTTCTCACGAGTTGCATAATTCCAGTCTCCAAATGCTTTTTATGAATGTATTTTCACATTCCAAACTGCCTGGCCACAAATGGTCACACCACGCTGTTCAACCAAGTCGATAACTCCATATACATATCCTGAGTAAGAAGAGCCACTCTTTTTCCTCTTTTGTCCTTCTTCCAATGAATTCATAACATAATGATTCATAACCCAGATCCTTAAAACTGATTCTTCACATTCAACAACAACACAATTTCAATTTCATTGAGGGGGCGAAGTTTCTTATTGATTCCTTTGTTGCTTGTAATTTTTCTCATATTAGAAGACAAGAAAATAGTATTGCTCACGCCTCACAACCTTACTAGATATGTTAATGGTTAATTCTCAAATAAAAAATAAAAATTATGTTAGTGGTTATTTGGTGTAGATAGAGGATGTTTCTTTACACATAAACTCTGTAACTTTAACCGATTTAACTATTCAAAAAAACGCAAAAAATAAAACAAAAATAAAAGGTAAGTGAAACAATCTTTTGTCACATAGAGATAGATGCAGAATTGCGACATAATGCAAAAGGGAGATTTATTTTTTCCCCTATAGACTATAGTTATTGACCAACGTTAAATGAAGCTCCAATATGTTCAAAAAAAGAAGAAAATAAATGAAACATGACCATTCTGCTCATTACATGAAAGAGCAAAGCCCAAACGTTCGGGAGTTATTGGGCCTTCTTTTGGGCTTTGGCATAACAAATAGTCCAGTTCTCAGTCCCGGGTCGGACCGAATAAGTCAATACATATTTTTTTTTTTTGGGAAAAATGCTCATATCTCCCTAAATTATCTACACGTATTTCAAAAAAATATAAACAACATTATTAAAACAACTTTATATTGGCCAATTTACTCTTTAAACTATATATTTCTGTCAAAGTAGTACTTCAGTTAGTAATGTTAAAACACTAATAGAATAACCACCTCGCGCGATGGTCACTCCACAAATAAAAATGCTTGTGGGATGTGAAAGGGAAGAGTTGAAATTCAAGTTTTTAGAAGGAAGTTTCATAAACATATACACTTAAATTACGTTAGAGTAAAAATTTTATCTTGTATCCAAAAAAAAAAAAAAACACTAACAGAATAATGCAAAATTGCAACATAATGCAAAAGGGAGATTTATTTTTTCCCCTATAGACTTAGTTATTAACCAACTTTAAATGAAGCTCCAATATGTTCAAAAAAAGAAGAAAATAAATGAAACATGACTATTCTGCTCATTACATGAAAGAGCAAAGCCCAAACGTTCGGGAGTTATTGGGCCTTCTTTTAGGCTTTGTCATAACAAATAGTCAAGTTCTCGGTCCCGAGTCGACCGAATAAGTCAATACATATATATATATATATATTTTTTTTTTTTTTGGAAAAAATGCCCCTATCTCCCTAAACTTTCAGCCACGGGTCAAAACACCCCTGAATTATTATGGCACCTATTTGATAGAGTAATTTAACAATATATTTTCAGTTTTAAACAACATTACACGTATTTTTACGCATTTTCAGTTTTTATCCACACGTATTTCAAAAAAATATAAACAACATTATTAAAACAATGTTATATTAGCCAATTTACTCCTTAAACTATACATTTCTGTCAAATTAGTACTTCAATTAGTAACGTTAAAACACTAACAGAATAACGACCGCATTTTTTTACCCATACGCATTTCAAAAAAATATAAATAATATTATTAAAACAACGTTATATTGGCTAATTTACTCCTTAAACTATACATTTTTGTCAAATTAGTACTTCAATTAGTAACGTTAAAACACTAATAGAATAACTACCGCACACCTTTGGTGCGGTGGTCATGTGAAGAACAAAGGTCGAAATTTAAGTTTTTAGAAAGGAACTTCATAAACATATACACTTAGATTGCTAGAGTAAAAATTTTTTCATGGTAAAAAAAAGAATAAGCATGCGAGATGCACGTGATCCCCACTAACACGATGAAGAGGAGAGACCTCTGACAAGCAGAAAAGAGAGAGAGAGAGAGAGAGAGAGAGAGAGAGAGAGAGAGAGAGAGAGAGGCGGTAGAATCAGAGCCACCGCAGAGCTTATCGACCGAATAAGTCAATACATATATATATATATATATATTTTTTTTTTTTTTTGGAAAAAATGCCCCTATCTCCCTAAACTTTCAGCCACGGGTCAAAGCACCCCTGAATTATTATGGCACCTATTTGATAGAGTAATTTAACAATATATTTTCAATTTTAAACAACATTACACATATTTTTACGCATTTTCAGTTTTTATCCACACGTATTTCAAAAAAATATAAACAATATTATTAAAACAACGTTATATTAGCCAATTTACTCCTTAAACTATATATTTCTGTCAAATTAGTACTTCAATTAGTAACGTTAAAACACTAACAGAATAACCACAGCATTTTTTTACCCATACGCATTTCAAAAAAATATAAATAATATTATTAAAACAACGTTATATTGGCTAATTTACTCCTTAAACTATACATTTTTGTCAAATTAGTTCTTCAATTAATAACGTTAAAACACTAATAGAATAATTACCGCGCACCTTTAATGCGGTGGTCATTACACAAGTATAAATTTTTGTGGTTTGTGGAATGTGAAGAACAAATGTCGAAATTTAAGTTTTTAGAAACGAACTTCACAAACACGATGAAGAGGAGAGACCTCTGACAAGCAGAAAAGAGAGAGAGAGAGAGGCGGTAGAATCAGAGCCACCGCAGAGCTTCCCTCCACTGTCTCACCGCCCTTGTCCCGGCAGTGCCTTGGTGGTTCAGCCGCACCCTTCAAGAATCCAGCACCTGGTTTTTTTTTTTTTTTCCTTTCATTCTTTCCCTGAGGTTAAATCCACAAAGAAACTCTTTTCTTTTCTTTTTAATATACATGTGCGAATTTCTACAGTAGAAATTCTTGGTTTGGTTTTATACTTTTATTCTTGGGTTGGTTTAATTCTTGTTTGATTGATTTTTTGAGGTTCTATAGAGCTGTTGCTTTTGAGTATGCCATAGAACTGTTTGATTAAATGCCTGTGTGAGATATGGCCACTGCATTATCTTAGACTTAGAGGATATGGTGGCTGTTTCCTCACACTTAGTATTGGCTAGAATAATTGTTTTAGATTATTTAGTGTCAATTTGCCGATCATAAGACAGATGCATTATTTTAAGAACTCAAGTCCAAGTTTTTAAGAAAATTTTATGTGGAATTCAGTGACAAAATTTTATCCCAATTGGTCTACTATTATCTCACATATCTCAGTTCTTTCTGCCATTTCAGATTGAAAAACCACTACAGAGACGTGGTGGCTCCAGCTATGGTGCTGCAATGGTATAGTTGTCTGTCTGGACCCCTTTGCTAGTTCAAAATATTTTCAATTTTCTGTTGGAAGCTGTGTGTAAATTGTTGAATAAATATTGTTGGAAGTTGTTTGTATGATACGAGTCTATTACCTTATGGATTACTGGATAAATGCCAGCTAATTGATTCAGTATTTTAGTGTGTTTGTCTAGATTATGGACACTTAAGTACTTTGTAATAGAAATGCAATAGAATGTAGAGTGTTGATAGTTATTTGATTAAGATTTTTGTATTATGATTTGGGCTCAAGTTTGTGCAATATTCTAACTTGATATCAATGATTTATCATTTCTTTAGGCAGCCTTATTCCGCCACCTCAAAAAAATAAATCTTTAAGTTGTACATTGTGATTTAGTTATGCAGAGTTGGTGAATATGGATGAAAGTTGTTCTATATCATAAATGGAAAATGATTTTATATCAGAGATGTTCCTATCCAGAGATATACTTAATCACTTATTATTCAAACCCCCATCCCCCTTCTTTGTCACTGCAGTCATATTTAGATTGTTGTAATTCCTGTGAAGAAGTTCACAAAGCATATCGAAGGATAGATTGGGCACTGAACCCCAGTAAGATTGACCGGGTTTGTTTGCACGAAAGCTTACCTATCCAAATCTATCTTGAATCTACAAATATTTTGTATTGATTTTTTTAGCGTGGAAAAGTAACATTGATACTGGAATAACATGTCTATTAGATATTTTAATTGTTCTGACTCCATGATGTGCGTGTCTTTGAATTCCATCTTGTTGGGAACTTTTGTGTGCCGGTGGATGACTTCCTGTTCATATCTTTTCTTCTAATATTTGACTAAGCATGCATTGTTACAATTTTATCGTTAGTATTATATCTTAGAGACTAGTATGCTCTAGATAGACAGCTCGTTCCCAAAAAAGAAAACACTATCTAAATAAACATGTGATGGTTTGTAATTGTTCCCAATACTTTGGTATTGGAGCCTGAAGGGACATCAAAGAGTTAACAAAACTGAGGTTGAATTAAAACAGTCTTCTCATAATACTCTGGCATTTTTTCAAAATACAAGGATTAATATATGGTCTTTTATTAACCAAATTCCCTCCTCATTCCTGCATCGTGCAAATTTCATACTCATGGCCCTTACAAGCATTAAGTGGATTGTTTTATTAGCGTACATTACTTGCTATACATTTCCAGATCATTTGTTAAATTTAGGAAACCGTATGGTTCTGTGTAGTTATGATCCACCAGACTCTCATGGACAAAAATACCCCCATAATTAAACTTTAAAATGTGGCATTTGTTGTCCCTAAAATTTTCCTTGGAAAGAAAGGGTTTTTGATAAACTTAAAAATCATAACATAATGGGTCCTACTCAATCAATGTGTCTTCTTTTCTTCCAATCTTTGCACTCACCAGAACTTTGTACATAACACATTCGCCTCATTGCACAGCCTATTTGGTAATTGGAAGCAGCTTATAGAGTAGGTAAGTATTGCCTGAGTAACGGCCTTGATCAAAACTTCCTTGCCTGCTCTTTGAGTCTTGACAATAATTTTTCCTTCCAACTTTACAGGTAAACAAGCTTGTGACAATTCCTATTGATGCAGTTAAAAAACACAATCCCCTGGCAGTGACTCTATCACATTCTCAATATTTTGAATTATCAATTTGCACTCCCAAGTAGCTTGAGGTAGTGTTTCTTAGTATTTTAAATGATTAAGTGGCATACAGGAGCTGGATATTTAGTTGTCATTAATGTTAGAAGTGATCCCTCTCTTTTGCTTTCTTCGCTTTGCCTGATAACCAAGATGGTAAGTCATTACAAAAATAATGTGGAAATTTTAATCCGGAATTTTTAAATGCTGGAAATATGGATAAGTATTCGGTTGGTTTTTTTTTTTTTAATGTTTCAGCAAGAATTAATGTTGGGTCCCAAATAATAATTGTGCAATATTCTAACTTGATATCAATGATTTATCATTTCTTTAGGCAGCCTTATTCCGCCACCTCAAAAAAATAAATCTTTAAGTTGTACATTGTGATTTAGTTATGCAGAGTTGGTGAATATGGATGAAAGTTGTTCTATATCATAAATGGAAAATGATTTTATATCAGAGATGTTCCTATCCAGAGATATACTTAATCACTTATTATTCAAACCCCCATCCCCCTTCTTTGTCACTGCAGTCATATTTAGATTGTTGTAATTCCTGTGAAGAAGTTCACAAAGCATATCGAAGGATAGATTGGGAACTGAACCCCAGTAAGATTGACCGGGTTTGTTTGCACGAAAGCTTACCTATCCAAATCTATCTTGAATCTACAAATATTTTGTATTGATTTTTTTAGCGTGGAAAAGTAACATTGATACTGGAATAACATGTCTATTAGATATTTTAATTGTTCTGACTCCATGATGTGCGTGTCTTTGAATTCCATCTTGTTGGGAACTTTTGTGTGCCGGTAGATGACTTCCTGTTCATATCTTTTCTTCTAATATTTGACTAAGCATGCATTGTTACAATTTTATCGTTAGTATTATATCTTAGAGACTAGTATGCTCTAGATAGACAGCTCGTTCCCAAAAAAGAAAACACTATCTAAATAAACATGTGATGGTTTGTAATTGTTCCCACTACTTTGGTATTGGAGCCTGAAGGGACATCAAAGAGTTAACAAAACTGAGGTTGAATTAAAACAGTCTTCTCATAATACTCTGGCATTTTTTCAAAATACAAGGATTAATATATGGTCTTTTATTAACCAAATTCCCTCCTCATTCCTGCATCGTGCAAATTTCATACTCATGGCCCTTACAAGCATTAAGTGGATTGTTTTATTAGCGTACATTACTTGCTATACATTTCCAGATCATTTGTTAAACTTAGGAAACCGTATGGTTCTGTGTAGTTATGATCCACCAGATTCTCATGGACAAAAATACCCCCATAATTAAACTTTAAAATGTGGCATTTGTTGTCCCTAAAATTTTCCTTGGAAAGAGAGGGTTTTTGATAAACTTAAAAATCATAACATAATGGGTCCTACTCAATCAATGTGTCTTCTTTTCTTCCAATCTTTGCACTCACCAGAACTTTGTACATAACACATTCGCCTCATTGCACAGCCTATTTGGTAATTGGAAGCAGCTTATAGAGTAGGTAAGTATTGCCTGAGTAACGGCCTTGATCAAAACTTCCTTGCCTGCTCTTTGAGTCTTGACAATAATTTTTCCTTCCAACTTTACAGGTAAACAAGCTTGTGACAATTCCTATTGATGCAGTTAAAAAACACAATCCCCTGGCAGTGACTCTATCACATTCTCAATATTTTGAATTATCAATTTGCACTCCCAAGTAGCTTGAGGTAGTGTTTTTCTAGTATTTTAAATGATTAAAATACTAACCAAGATGGTAAGTCATTACAAAAATAATGTGGAAATTTTAATCCAGAATTTTTAAATGCTGGAAATATGGATAAGTATTCGGTTGGTTTTTTTTTTTTTTTAAATGTTTCAGCAAGAATTAATGTTGGGTCCCAAATAATATTATTTTAAATGATTAGTATTATCACATTCTCAATATTTTGAATTAAGGGGGTTTTTTTAGTATTTTAAATGATTAAGTGGCATACAGGAGCTGGATATTTAGTTGTCATTAATGTTAGAAGTGATCCCTCTCTTTTGCTTTCTTCGCTTTGCCTGATAACCAAGATGGTAAGTCATTACAAAAATAATGTGGAAATTTTAATCCAGAATTTTTAAATGCTAGAAATATGGATAAGTATTCGGTTAGTTTTTTTTTTTTTTTTAAATGTTTCAGCAAGAATTAATGTTGGGTCCCAAATAATATTATCATAAATATTAGCAATCCAAATAGCAATCATACACAAGAACACAAATATTTATGTGGAAAACGGGAAAAATCACAGGACAAACTCCAAATAATTTCACTATTATCAAATCAATTACAATAATTCTTATGTATTCTCACGGCTTTTAAAAAAAAAAAAAAAAATCTCTCTTGTTTTTCTTTGCTCTCACACATACAAATTATCTTTCTCAAAGGCAGTAATCCTTTTTCTTTTCTTTTTTCACTATGCGGCACCCCCCTTCTTTTTCACTGTGTGGCACCTACCCCTTCTTTTTCTTATGTGGCACACACCCAAAAAGAAATCACATATAATCCTTATTTAAATAACCCTAGCCGCCACACCATCCTTGTATCACACAAATACAAAATCCACTTAAACTAGGAATACTAGTTAGCCACGAAATAAAAACAAGCCCATATGTGGGCTTTTACTTTGTGGGCTATGAGTTTTATGCACCTAACAATCTCCCCTCTAGCCCACTGATGAGAGGAGATCTTCAATCTTGCTCTTCAGTTCAGATCCATGTCAGTCAAGCCGACTTCAAGCTTGACTTTCTTCATTATCTTCACCAACACTGAAAACACCTCATCAATGTCAATACCTTTCATTCTCAAAGAATTCATCTCATCTTAGATTTCTTTAATCCAATCCCTTGGCTCTCCCTCATTAGAAGCCCAATTATTCTTGAAGCTAAGAGTATAATGTTTTCTAGTAGTCCTCTTCTCAAGAGGTTCAACAATTTCTAATGGAGGATATTGCTCCCCCTACTTAAGACCTCTAGGATCTTTCACTTCATCATCATCCCATGTAGCCTTAGCATCTTCATATTCTTCATCACCTATCACTTCCTCTTCTGAAGCACTATTAGGCAATGAGAATTTCACCATCTTGGTTTCAACACCATTAATCCTAACATTCATCTTTGGAGTCTTCTCAAAAATTTTAATCTCGTTGAACTTCTTCTTACAGGTCTTTTCACATGAGTCCTGTACAAACCACAACATGCATGTCCTCTTGCAACAACTAATGGCCTCTTAGTAAGTTTCCATCTTCCATTACCAAGGTAGTTACAATAACCCGCTCGATCCATTGCCAATGTAGAAAACACATTCATCCTTAAATCTGGAACATGTCGCACATCCTTCAATATCATAGTGCTACCAACACTGGTTTCAATGCACACATCACCAATTCTCACAATTTTTGAGTAACTAGAGTTACCCATCTTCACTATACCAAAGTCTCTTACTTTGTACGTGGTAAACAACATCTTCGTAGGAATAATATGGTGGGGGGCCTGCAGAATCAACAACCCACTCAACATCATTATTAGCAACATGCTCACACTTTTGCTCTTCAATAGAGAGCACCACAACATCCTCATCAATCACAGCAGCTATAGTATTTTTCTCACTATCATTCTTTTCATATTTTCCTTTATTTTGTTCCTTATTCCAATGCCAACAATCTCTTCTTAAGTGACCCTTTTTCCCACAATGGAAGCATTCTCTAGTTTACTTGAACTAAGATCTATCTCTTGATTGTGACCTACCATTAAATTTCCGATCATTA
This sequence comes from Quercus suber, assembly GCF_002906115.3. Classification (NCBI taxonomy): domain Eukaryota; kingdom Viridiplantae; phylum Streptophyta; class Magnoliopsida; order Fagales; family Fagaceae; genus Quercus; species Quercus suber. The sequence goes on along the minus strand of NW_027069658.1, from coordinate 1,053,870 downwards.
GGTTCTCTACTTCTACCTCTACTCTTGTTCTCCGTGACAAAAGTTCGATCTTGTGCATTTTCTATATTTGCATCTCTCCTGCAAACCTCTTCACTTAAAATCAAATCTCGAATATCATCATATTTAAGTTTGCTTTTCCCTGCAGAATTACTCACTGCCATTCTCATGGCTTCCCAACTGTTTGGTAAAGAAGCCAAAAGCATCAATGCACGAACCTCATCATCAAATTCAATTCCCACCATGAATAATTGATTTGTGATTGTATTGAACTCATTCAGATGTTGCCCTACAGGAGTGCCTTCTGCCTTCTTCAGACTATATAACTTTTTCATTAGATACACCTTGTTGTTAGCCGACGGCTTTTCAAACATGCTAGATAAAGCCTTTATCAAATCCATTGTAGTCTTTTCTTTCACAACATTGTGTGCAACTGATCTTGATAGAGTTAATCGAATAACTCCTAATACCCGTCTATCAAGAAGGTTCCAGTCTTCATCTTTCATAGTTTCTGGTTTCGTTCCCAAAAGAGGCAGATGCAATTTCTTCCCATAGAGATAATCTTCAATCTGCATCCTCCAATACGCAAAGTCTGTTCCATCAAATTTCTCAATTCCTATACCCTTGCCTTCTTCTCTGGCCATCGCTTCCACTCTAACCTTAGCTCTGATACCACTTGTTAGGTACTAAATAATATTATCACAAATATTAGCAATCCAAAATAACAATAATTTCACTTTCTCTTTGAAGGGAAAATATACAGGACAAATTTCGAATAATTTCACTATTATCAAATCAATTACAATAATTATTATGTATGTCTCACGTCTAATAAAAAAAAATCTCTCTTATTTTTTTTGGCTCTCACGTACACAAATTATTTTTCTAAAAAACGGCAATCCTTTATCTTTACTTTTTTCCCCCTTATTTTTTACTGTGCTGCAGCACCTACCCCTTCCTTTTTCTTATGCGGCACACACCCAAAAAAAAATCGCATGCAATCCTTATTTAAATAACCCAAGTCGCCGCACCATCCTTGTATCACACAAATGCAAAATCCACTTGAACTAGGAATACTAGTTAGCCACGGAATAAAAACAAGCCCATATTTGGGCTTTTACTTTGTGGGCTGAACCATGTGCTTTATGCACCCAACAATTAATGATAAAGGAATGCTGAGCCTATAGTCAAATTTCAAGCCTAGATTCATCTTAAAAAAAAAAAAAAATCTCTCTTGTTTTTCTTTGCTCTCACACATACAAATTATCTTTCTCAAAGGCAGTAATCCTTTTTCTTTTCTTTTTTCACTATGCGGCACCCCCCTTCTTTTTCACTGTGTGGCACCTACCCCTTCTTTTTCTTATGTGGCACACACCCAAAAAGAAATCACATATAATCCTTATTTAAATAACCCTAGCCGCCACACCATCCTTGTATCACACAAATACAAAATCCACTTAAACTAGGAATACTAGTTAGCCACGAAATAAAAACAAGCCCATATGTGGGCTTTTACTTTGTGGGCTATGAGTTTTATGCACCTAACAATCTCCCCTCTAGCCCACTGATGAGAGGAGATCTTCAATCTTGCTCTTCAGTTCAGATCCATGTCAGTCAAGCCGACTTCAAGCTTGACTTTCTTCATTATCTTCACCAACACTGAAAACACCTCATCAATGTCAATACCTTTCATTCTCAAAGAATTCATCTCATCTTAGATTTCTTTAATCCAATCCCTTGGCTCTCCCTCATTAGAAGCCCAATTATTCTTGAAGCTAAGAGTATAATGTTTTCTAGTAGTCCTCTTCTCAAGAGGTTCAACAATTTCTAATGGAGGATATTGCTCCCCCTACTTAAGACCTCTAGGATCTTTCACTTCATCATCATCCCATGTAGCCTTAGCATCTTCATATTCTTCATCACCTATCACTTCCTCTTCTGAAGCACTATTAGGCAATGAGAATTTCACCATCTTGGTTTCAACACCATTAATCCTAACATTCATCTTTGGAGTCTTCTCAAAAATTTTAATCTCGTTGAACTTCTTCTTACAGGTCTTTTCACATGAGTCCTGTACAAACCACAACATGCATGTCCTCTTGCAACAACTAATGGCCTCTTAGTAAGTTTCCATCTTCCATTACCAAGGTAGTTACAATAACCCGCTCGATCCATTGCCAATGTAGAAAACACATTCATCCTTAAATCTGGAACATGTCGCACATCCTTCAATATCATAGTGCTACCAACACTGGTTTCAATGCACACATCACCAATTCTCACAATTTTTGAGTAACTAGAGTTACCCATCTTCACTATACCAAAGTCTCTTACTTTGTACGTGGTAAACAACATCTTCGTAGGAATAATATGGTGGGGGGCCTGCAGAATCAACAACCCACTCAACATCATTATTAGCAACATGCTCACACTTTTGCTCTTCAATAGAGAGCACCACAACATCCTCATCAATCACAGCAGCTATAGTATTTTTCTCACTATCATTCTTTTCATATTTTCCTTTATTTTGTTCCTTATTCCAATGCCAACAATCTCTTCTTAAGTGACCCTTTTTCCCACAATGGAAGCATTCTCTAGTTTACTTGAACTAAGATCTATCTCTTGATTGTGACCTACCATTAAATTTCCGATCATTAGGTTCTCTACTTCTACCTCTACTCTTGTTCTCCGTGACAAAAGTTCGATCTTGTGCATTTTCTATATTTGCATCTCTCCTGCAAACCTCTTCACTTAAAATCAAATCTCGAATATCATCATATTTAAGTTTGCTTTTCCCTGCAGAATTACTCACTGCCATTCTCATGGCTTCCCAACTGTTTGGTAAAGAAGCCAAAAGCATCAATGCACGAACCTCATCATCAAATTCAATTCCCACCATGAATAATTGATTTGTGATTGTATTGAACTCATTCAGATGTTGCCCTACAGGAGTGCCTTCTGCCTTCTTCAGACTATATAACTTTTTCATTAGATACACCTTGTTGTTAGCCGACGGCTTTTCAAACATGCTAGATAAAGCCTTTATCAAATCCATTGTAGTCTTTTCTTTCACAACATTGTGTGCAACTGATCTTGATAGAGTTAATCGAATAACTCCTAATACCCGTCTATCAAGAAGGTTCCAGTCTTCATCTTTCATAGTTTCTGGTTTCGTTCCCAAAAGAGGCAGATGCAATTTCTTCCCATAGAGATAATCTTCAATCTGCATCCTCCAATACGCAAAGTCTGTTCCATCAAATTTCTCAATTCCTATACCCTTGCCTTCTTCTCTGGCCATCGCTTCCACTCTAACCTTAGCTCTGATACCACTTGTTAGGTACTAAATAATATTATCACAAATATTAGCAATCCAAAATAACAATAATTTCACTTTCTCTTTGAAGGGAAAATATACAGGACAAATTTCGAATAATTTCACTATTATCAAATCAATTACAATAATTATTATGTATGTCTCACGTCTAATAAAAAAAAATCTCTCTTATTTTTTTTGGCTCTCACGTACACAAATTATTTTTCTAAAAAACGGCAATCCTTTATCTTTACTTTTTTCCCCCTTATTTTTTACTGTGCTGCAGCACCTACCCCTTCCTTTTTCTTATGCGGCACACACCCAAAAAAAAATCGCATGCAATCCTTATTTAAATAACCCAAGTCGCCGCACCATCCTTGTATCACACAAATGCAAAATCCACTTGAACTAGGAATACTAGTTAGCCACGGAATAAAAACAAGCCCATATTTGGGCTTTTACTTTGTGGGCTGAACCATGTGCTTTATGCACCCAACAATTAATGATAAAGGAATGCTGAGCCTATAGTCAAATTTCAAGCCTAGATTCATCTTTTGTCGAGTTAGTTAAGCTTGACGTTGAAAAATCATCCTTCCATTCCAGTACCTTGCTTGCTTGCTTGTTGATCAATTGAGATTTCAGAGTGAAAGAGAGAAGGAGACGCACACGTGATGATGATGGAATCTAGTATGAAAAGGGAAGAAAACGTGGAAGATTACGTGAAGAAGGCAAGGTTAAACTCAACGCTTGCCGCTCTACTCCATGATCCTATACTTGCTGATGTGCCCAAGAATCCAACCTTATCGGACGTGGACACTCTCATTAGCCTCGAATTGGGTAGCGCCATGCGTATCTCCATCCTCAAATTGGATGACACTTCCTTCGGTACTCTCTCTTTCTCCCTCTCAGCTTGGCATTTTGACAAACATGTGACTGTTAACTAAACATATTTTAAAAGTTCATTCTCACTTGGTGGTGATGAAGATGTGGCACTGATGAATTCGGCAACGGTCAAGGATTTGAAGCTTGCAATCAAGAAGAAAGTGAACAATATGGAGCAATCCAAAATGGGTCATCGTCACATTTCATGGTAACTTTTTTTGGTGAATTATATAGTACATAAATTGGCAACCTATGAAGCATACCGAGTTACTTGTATAATCTTTGCAATTTTTTTTCTTTTATTTCACTACAATATGACTCATTAAAAGACCCAATCCCAATCCTACCTTTACTGCTTGAGCCAAAGCCCAATTGATCCCTTGAAACATAAATAATGGGAATTTGCAAATATAATAAATTTAGAGCAGCCTATCAACCTTTTTGTTATATTTGATGAATGCTGCCTCTCAGATAGAAAAATGGAGAAAATAAAATGTACAAAGAAATGCTAAAATTAGCTTTTATAGGAAGCATTTTTGTTTCCTTTTTAATCCGTATGGAAACTGAAACAACTGGTTCATACTGATGTACTATGTTTGTATGTCACATTTGTGCAGGAAGCATGTTTGGGCAAATTTTTGCCTATCATACAATAAGGAGAAGCTACTTGATGATAACTCTGTGCTTCAGGATTATGGCATACGTAATAATTCTCAGGTTTAGTTCTACACCTTATTAACTTCCAAAAAAAATTTTGCATGGGTACCATTTCTTCAATTTACCTACCTAGATGTCCTGTTGAAAAATTCTCGTATTTATTGTGAAGGCTTGATTTCCATGGATTTCTACTCCATTTTGATGATTTCGTTAACTATGGGTGCATCTAGTTGTCTTACAATTTTTCTTTCTTTTTTTGACGGGTAAGTTTCACAAACACCCAGTGGATTTGAAACACACGACCTCATCCTCCACCCACACTTGTGGGGGAGGAAGTGCCGTTTAGCTAGTTGACTTACAAAATTTTGTGTTTTCATTTTGTCATACATATCCATCAGAACTAAAAATTAGGAATCTGCATTCTTCATTGAGCCATTTTGGAGAGTGAGAGCCCTCCCTAGAAGTGTTGGTAAAGTCAAAACTTTGTTGCTCCAATGAAAACATATAATTTTATCAGGCTTCTTTAATGTTTCACTTTACTTCTATCTTCAAAGGCCATGAATAACAGGGTGGAGGTAGTTAAATTTTGTGGAACATCCAAATCCCCTTAATCTCTATATTGTGATCAAAATGAAGTAAGTTCCTCATAATTGGTTCTCTCTTTCATTGTCTTGTATATGTGTATCCATGGAATTGTTCTGATATTATTACTCAAGATATAATGCTTGGGTACTTGTGTAAGTAAATGGTGATATGCTGTGCCAATGTAGGTACACTTCATCCCCTACGTCATGTCAAAGGATTCTCAAAAGCACTCAAGGGGTAGAAAACACCGCTTCTTTCATGGTCTTAACAAGTATGCTTGAAAAATCAATCATGTTGCTTGATCTCATGGTGCTGCACGAGTTCTGGATCTCCTTTGTTTATACTTTTCTACAACTGTAGCCAATCATGCTAATTCTTGTTGTCAAATCCAAAATATAGATAAGCTATTCGACCTTTTGGTTTTTTTGTGCTGACCAACAATGTGATAATGTAATAAAACATTGCTTAAGGATGATTAATTTGTTCATCTATTAATTGCCAGGAATGATTAAATGAAATCATGAAAGTGAGAGTATTTGAAATTAAAACACTCATGGATGGAGACATAGATGATGCTTGATTGTAACTTACCCAAAATTCTACAATTCTTTCAATATTCCTTTGCTAGGGTTCATTGGCTTTGGGCCGTTTTTCCTTTTTTTTGGTAATCAACATATCATATGGGGCTGAATCAGAATTTCAGTTGTGGATGGAACAAAGCATTAATAAAAAAGATTTTATAGGCAAATGAAATGCAATACTATCCCTTTTTTTTTCCAGAAGAAGATCCACCTTTATTTGTGTGATATACGTTACACAATTATCAATTGTAAATAAACTAAAAAAAATTACAATAAAATTTAAACTGTCACTATATTAACATAAACATTATTCTTTGAGCAAAACATTTGAATTTAACCTTTGAACCATTCATAGTTGTACTGGTTTTCATTAATCGAAATCTTGTGTTAGTGATATTGATCACTGCATTAAATTTCTCTACCCACCCCCAACACCCCCCCCCCCCCCCCCCCCCCACCCCAAAAATAAATAAATAAATAAAACCTCTGCCAAAACCTACAAACTTACATAGTAACCCAAAATTCACAAATTAACAAAGAAAAACTCACAAAATAATAAATGATGCTAAAATATAGAGATGGCAATTAAACCCATGCCCATGGATACTTGCCTCACTCGCCCTTAATGAAATGAGTATACCTGCCCTGCATAATACCCGCCCTACATAACAAATGAGGTGAGGATGAGAGTTAACATTTTCCCTGCACCCACCCCATTTATATTTAAATAATAAGAAAAATATTTTTATAGATTTTTTATAAGACATACATATGTATTTTTAGTCTCCTAACTTTAAATTTATGATGTTTTTTATATTATATTATTGAATTTATACTTTTATGTTTTAATATTTACTTTATTTATATTTTTAATTGTTGTATTGCAATGTTTGAATTGTTTTTGTATTTCTTATTACTTTAATTGTTGTATTGTTATGTTTTAAGGAGATTTTGTAATGTTAGACCTTTTTTTTTTTTTACGAGTTTTAATTTAATACATTCAAAATAAACTTTTAATATATATATATATATATAAAATATAATTTGGGCATGATGGGATGGGTACACGTGGGCACCCATTAGAATGGGACCAAAAAAAAAAGAACCTTGCCCTGAAGCTGAAGTGGGGCAAGGGCAGAGAATAGGAAACCTGCTCCGCTTCTATTCCTACTAAAATATATTCAAAATTGATTGTGCATGATGTGCTGAGTTGCACTTTATAAACTTCATCGGATTACAATAGCACAAATTATCCAGTATGTTCGTCAATGACTGGGTGTAGATGCAGACACATGCATGTACAGTACAGAACCAAGATAAAACTGGTTTAAAACATAAATTTAATGTTCAACAATAATTTGAAAGAATCACTATCCGTTAAAGGCGCATTCTATTTGTAAATAATCTGTGTAGCAAGAATCAAGAATATGTATAAACTGATTTAGGATTTAGCATTTTTTTTTCTTAGTTTTCTTTTTCTTTTTTATATATATAAAAAAAATAACTAAGAAACAAAAAAACAGTATATGAGACTTTCGAAGACAGATTCTCTAGATAGATGCTAAGATTTTAAAATATTTGACCCAACACTCTAAACATCAAATGGTTGTCTTCTGCTCTAATTTATTTTTCTCATTCAATTTCAAATGAAGGTACATTCTTAACAATACTTCTTGTGGTTCAAGATTAAACTGCATATTTCCAATGGCTTATAAAAAGGGACCAATCACTTTGGAATGCCATGAACTAATTAACAACCCTTTTGAGACCTAATAACAAATTTTTCCAAGTGACTAGTTGGAATTGAAAAAAAATTTTGAAGGTTCAGTAACATCACCTTGCCCAAAAAATTATATTTTAAAATAAAACTTTGGTGTAGTTTTGAATTTTGATTGTTAGAAGGTTTGTGTTTTGAGTGATAGAGCAAATCTTCATCTTTCTCTTAATTAGAAGGTGCAATCCAAAATCAAGACGACCCAAATATGCAAAATTGATTCCCATTCACAAACACCATAGATGGCTGAGATACCCTACACCAATTTAAGCAAAGCCAAAATACCCAAAACAAAACTACTTCTAACCGAAAAACCTAAATCATAAACAATAGAACCAAAATAATACGTAAATCATAAACAATCAAACCAAAATAATACCCAAATGTAAATGATAATTAACACCTAAATTTGAAACTGTCTTCTCAAAGAAGGATCCTATGAAAATTGGAAGCTGTCAACACCATTAAATAGAAGATACAAAAATATATTTTATCATCAAAATTGTGGTGGAACATACATTTGGGTCCGAGAATTTATGAGAAATATAGTCAAACCGCGCTTTGAAATCTGCCAACTAACTGTCTGCATCTTCAGCAATAAAAGAAAAGGAAGTCATCATGGAGCATGCTTAAGACACATGAACACAAAGTGCCACCCCTTAGCAAAACCACCTATATGCACACCCAAATGCACATGTTGTGAAAACACCTAAACACACCCACCCAAAGCAGAACAACCACAAACAAAACGGGAATTAAGAAATAGAGAGGAATATGTGAATGGTTTAGAGTTCTTTAAAATATTGACATCATCTTATCATAGTCTATCTAAATCATCTGAAAATTTCCTGAAAGATACTACGTCTACAACAATTTTACAACATTTTTACAACAAATCACAGGTGGTTAGTTGTTATTGGTTCAAATTTAAAACTAACACTAAGATTACTTTTTTGCCCCAACAATAACAATCAGTAACAACCTGCCACTTATGATTTGTTGTAAAAATGTTGTAAACATATCATTTCTCAAATTTCCTTGAAATAGATTAATTTGAAGAAAAATAAATAGAGATGAAAGCTGTCCGGGAATTTACTTTCTTAATAGTTAATATTACATAAATAGTATTGATGATTGGTGCAAGATTATTAATAAGTAGGTTCTAATTGCAAAATTAAGAGTAATATCTTGAATGTTCAGAAAGAAATTGGATCTTTGACTCCACAATATCCTCAAGATAGAGAAGATCATCAAATGGGTGCATTTTTCTACAGAGACTCCAATTGCATGAAAGAGAACCTTTTTTTCCCTTTCTATTTCTTTCTCATTTCCCCTTTTTCCTTGTAGAGAGGAAGGAGGAGAGGTCCATGTTTGTTTGGTAGTAATCAACCTTGGTGGCAGATAATCAATATTGAGTAGAACCAAATTCACCATCTGTAATATGAAAATTTTTTAAAACAAATGAACAAACAGACAGAAGAAGCACACCAGTAGCATCTGAGTGGAAAATGAAAAAAGAGTACCTCGATGAGATTAGAACCACAAAGAGACACAACTTGCATAATGCTCAACATGTTGTCTTCTGCTGCGCTCTTTAGATTCTTCCCTTCTCCTTTCATCATGTCCTCTTCTATTACCTCTCCTTTCCTACCCTCTAAAGTCTATACCTCCAATTCTGTAAGATTTAAAAAAAAAAAAAATTATTTTATGATTTCTCAAGTTCCTTTCTTGACTGTTCAAACCACCAATCCATAGTAAATAATTACTACTTAAGCTAACAATAATAAAATGTAGCAAATGCAAACAATAACAACTCAATCGAGCCCCCATTATTTCAGAATACAAAAATCCAAAGCTTCAAATGAGCAAACTATGATGAGTGAAAAGAAAGAAGTGAAAGGATGGAAATCATATCCATAAAATATACGTGATCACTCATTTTAGTGCCACTTAGCTCCTATTCTCTTGCAGTACATTTATCAAAAAACTGATATGCATCTTTGACTTAAGATTGTTCTTTCAAATAAAGGAAAATAACCTCCAGACACTTTATATACTTTCTCACCAAAGTATCTCTAATGCTGCCAGCACTCAAAGTGTGCAGAAAATTTCGAAAGCATTAAGTGATTATAAACAAATTGACAAAGAAGAATTAAGAAAAGAAGAAAGAAATAAAAGGTGCAAGCCATAGTATCTTGCATGACATCCTGGTACGCACATTGACACAGGAGATCCAAAACAAAAGACATGGACTATGGTCTATGGTCTATTGGTATATGGACTTTGGTCTTTGGATTACTGAAATGGCGCTGTCTGACCTCCTTCCCATCCAATTATCACTCTGCCAAAAGTAAATTAGAAATTATATGAAAACCTTGAACTTATTCACACACATTTTCACTCAGCTCTTTGGTATGTTTGATTTCTTTGTGCATTTTATGGGTAGCTGAAAAGATGGAAAATGCTACAAATTCTATAAAAGAAGACAAAATTGTCACTATTATGAGGACTCCTTAACACAAGGAAAATAAATTTCAATTTCTAAATTTGATAGATGTTTAATAGAACATTAGATTTGCAAGATGCAAAAGCGAAGAAATGTATACAAGATTTACTCCACTAGAGCCATTTGATAGTTAATTCAAAAGCTCTTATTTAAATTTACAGCAGAATTGTATAGAAAATTTAAACTGATAGCCTAATAATTGAGAAGCAAGAAAAAAATAAAATCAGCCTAGGTTGAAAACCCGGAATTGAATCACATCGCACAAGGCTGCAGTTGTTATAGGAAACCTAAAAATGTAACCTGGCAAATCACAGATAATCTATGCTTCTATTATAAAAATATTAAATAAAAAATAAGCAACTATCTGTTTAAAAATAAACAAGTGATTAAGGAGCAAGAAAGAACACAAAGAGAAGAGAATATCAACAAATAAGCTCAAGCAAGTAGTTAAGGGAGAAATAAACACTATATCCCCTCCTTATTCCGGGCTTGGGACCAGCTGCAAACAATTAAGCACAAACACAGGCAGAGTTAAATTAGTTCTATACCTATGATCAAAAGTAAATATAAAATACAACAGCAAAACACTTAAAATAAATAATAATCATCAATATAAATTTTTTAATTAACCCAAACTCAATCCCCAATGCATAACACTAGAAAAGTACTCAACACAAAATCACAAAATGAACATCCCCAGCATATAGACAAGCATAAGGTACACAATGCTCAAATACAAGTCCAGAAAAGGAGGAGCCATCAGCTTAATCACATTTTGTAACTAGGAAGACAATCAGCATATAGTGAAAGAATAAAGCAAGAACCTCTTCCCCACACCAATAAGAGGCATTGCCAAATTAACCTGCAAATCGAGTATGAGGCTGCCAACACCATTATACATCTAAATCTTATGATTGTAGGAGAAAATACCAAAAGAAAAAATGGGAGGAAAAGAGAGCTCATCACCAAATCAAAAACTTTAGCTTCCAAACACCATAAAATCCAGTTCCTGTAGGCCATAAATGGAACTGCCAAGCTAAAATACAAACTGGAAACGGGCTGCCAAAACAGGATGATCGAGTTGTGCATTGACAGCAAGAAGCTAACAATAAAAACAAGAAATTAAGACAAAGTTACATGACTGTATGAAAGCGCAAACCTTAAAAGGTGATGGCCTCGATTTCGCACAATAGCAAACTGAAAATACACAGAGTCCAAGAAGCACTTCAGGACAAGTGTAAATCACAGGAATATTTACAAGCAAAAAAGAGAGGAGTCATCTACTCCTCAGCCTGTACGACCGTGAAGAATCAAGAAACAAAATTGAAACAGCATTAGTTAAAACACTGCATTTGTTGTTGAATCATAACCCCAGCCCCAATGCAGCCTGACAATACATTTAATCTAATCTCCATAAATAAATAAATTAATAATAATAATAATAAGGAGATTACAAAAAAAAAATTTTAATTTAAAAAGAAAAGTAATTAAGGGAGAAATGAATATTATATCAAGAGAAACAAAAAGAATGGTCAACATATATATATATATATATTTTTTTTTTTTCTTTTTTGATAAAATTTTGTTAGTACTAATTTAAAAAATACAATGATTCTCAAGCAAACAAAATAAGAGGGCAGAATATAAGAGAAAATCGACAACCCTGAAAAGTCAAGTAGTTATGGGAGAAGTGAATACTATATTTATGTCAAAAGAACATAAAATATATAAAAAGTAAATGTAAGATAACTAAAGTCAACATAAAATTTAAAAATTATTAATTTTTTAAGAGACTTGCTGACTAAATTTTTTTAATCAAATACTTCTAAAGCTCCAGCACTTTAAGGAAGGAGAATATTTACATTCATGAGGTTTTCTAAAGTAAAAATCACTCAGAAACCAATTCCAGGAAATGCAATTTGCAGGCTGACGCGCTAAAAGAAACACACACAAGCACAAACATTATAATTTCACAATTTGGGAAGGAAAAAGAAATCAGGATTAGGGGAAACAGTATATCATACAACCCTTGTATCCCCCCACACAGTAATAACTTCAAAACCATATCTCACCAATACAAAAGACATAAGGAAGCATAAACCTATACTTTTAAGGCATTTAAAGAGCAGACATGTTTAAAGCAAGCTACTGTTATCTTCCATGACTACCCAAAAACAATAAATCACCATATCGACCAAAGCTCCAAAAACCATAAGAGGTTTTAATGTATAATGAATTAATCAATTATCTTAAATTTTAAAAAGTTGTAATTAGTTCAAGTAGATGGCAGTAACAAAATGCTGAGCAGTGCTGGAATCAGTTAAGACTGCAGAAATGCAGCTTGAAATACACACAATAAAAGAATCAGCCACAAAACATTAAGGGAAAGGAAAATTTACTTATTTGTTCCACTAAAGAAGACAAATCAGATCAATCTATAAAACCAACTTTGCAGAAACAAACACCTTAAAACTGCCAGGTACCAAAATCACTAAAATAAATTAAAATGGAATAGGATCATGTTCAAGGGAAAAAAATTCAAATACTTATAAACAAAAGGTGAAAAGGCACGATAAAGACTTAAAATGTTACAAAAATTCTGTTGCTCAAGTAGATAGTTGTGAAATCTTCAGATTAATAACAAACTTGGTTCAACATGGGATGCATCTGGCTCACTCCCATTCAGTAACAAGGTGTAATTCCAAAAAAGCTTTATAATCCTCTTGGAAAACCGAAGCCTAGGAAAGCAATTGCAGGCCCAAATATTAGAAAGAATTAAATCAAGAAGAAGTTCTTCCCTATTAGCCTTAATGATTGTTGGAGAGAAAAACAAAAACAGGAGGAAAAGAGAGCTTATTGCCATCAACTCCACTACTTAAGCTGCCCAAAAGGGGAAAAAAGATCCAACTTCCTGTAACCAATAAGTAGCAATGCCAGATTAAAATCCAAATAAGATACGGGGCAAGTATCACTAAAAGCAGAGGTTAACAACGGAAACAAGACACTAAGAAAAATGCACAAACACTGAATGAAAGTGCAATCCCTCAGTGGTGCAGGAATTAATTTCCCCCAAGAGCAAACTGTAAAACACATGCATTCCAAAGCTAAAATTCAGAACAACTCTAAATTATAAAAATTATTTTTTTAAAGAGGAAAGAAAAAAACCAAAGAGCAACACCACTCAAAACACAAAATCATGTATGATTGAAAAGAAACAAAATCAAATTAGCCTTAATTCACACACATCACATCACACACATCACATCAGACCCATACGAATAGATAAATCCGGATAATGACTGTGAAAGAACTATATATTTCAAAAGAAATTAAAACAAGGCAAAAGTTTTTAATTTCTCATGATTGCAAAAGAGAATATTGAAAGTAGGAAGAAAAGAGATTATCACCTATACAAACTTGCCTGCTTAAGCTACCAAGCATAGAAAAAAAAAATACCAGTTCCTGTAGACATATAAGGAATAGATTTTTAACATACACAAAGAACCACAGGAGTTGCAAAACAACAAATGAAAGAACTACTATATTTCAAAGAATGCAACAAATATAAAGATAAATCCTTCTAACTCAAAAAGCCTAGCTCTTCTCTGTTGCCAGATATTGGGGGACAAGGAATTCATTAGCAACAATCCAAGTAAACAAATTACAATGCATAACAATGTAACTCCCAGAAAGCCCAACAAATGCGAGGAGAAGAGAAAGCAAAAGCATTCCCTCACCAACCATATTCAGGTCGCACTACAATAATAATTCTGGCCTGCGCCAATACGAGGCATTGCCAGATTAAGCTGTGAATTCATTATTGAGGTTGCCAACACATAATGACCAAAAATAAAATAATACAGCAATACAAAGGGAGAAGAACTGCAGTAGAAATTTCAAATCCTCACTTCGCAAGACTCAGAATTATAATCCTTCTTGAAAATGAAACCTAGGAAATTCAATCACAAACCCAAGTAATAGACAGAATTAAAACAACAAAAATGTATCCTTAAAATTCTTATGCTTGAAGCAGAGAAAAACACAAGGCAAGAAAAAAGTTTATCACCAAATCAAACTCAGCTGCTTAAGCTGTAAAGCACCCAAAAATTTCTAATTATTATTTGTTTCACTACTGCTGTATGATATAAAAATAAATAAAATTACTAATGATGGCATTCTTACTTTAAAACTATTATCCTATGTACCCTCAAATAAATAAAGTTTCAAGAACCTCTAGTAACACTCAAATAGTGGTAAGTGCAAACAGGACAGAAATCAAAATTAGTAAGGGTTGACACAAATTTCATCTAGCATTTTGACAAAAGGAAACTAAAAGATATGAAAGTGAAACAAAAAGTATCTTAGGCTGTGTTTGGTTCGTGTAAAACGTTTTCCGGAAAATATATATTTTTCAGAAATGCTATTTTCCGGAAAAGGAAAATGTATTCAGGTTGTTTAGCTGTCTCGGAAATCGTTTTACGGAAAATCAATTCTGGTGTCTGGTTCAATCAAACATTTTACAGAAAATGCTTTCTGTTTTACGGAAAATCAATTCTCATGTTTGGTTTGGTCAAACATTTTACAAAAAATGAAATTCGTTTTTTACGGAAAATCAATTCCCATGTTTGGTTTGTGGATCATTTTACGAAAAATATGAAATGCCTTACAAATTTCTGCTCCTGCATTACCTAGACAAACCTGTAACAGTACAAAACTAATCATTCACTTCAACATCAACATTAATCATCCAAATTCAAGCACCTGCATTGCCTAGACATATCTATAACAGTACAAAAATAATCATCCACTTCAACATCAAAAATAATCATTTAAATATACCCATAATATTAATATAAAAACAGCCACATTAATCGTTCACCATTGTCATTACACCTCCATGGTGTACAAAAATGATACCTACTCGTGGTATCTGAACAGTACAAATACATAATTTGGATAATTGTATTGTCCCAATAATACAAAATACTACATATATAATACAATGGTAGGTCAATACTAGTACTACAACAAAAGTGAATTCCTAAAGCTACCGTCATAGTCTACATGAAACAGACAAGTCAAAGTTATGAGAAAAAAAAAACTATCCAACCACAGCTTTCGCAGCCTAGCATTCTTGGCTAGAAATCCCCGTGCTGCCTTCTCATTTTCACACAGATGGTCAAACGCAGTTGCAAGCATTTCTTCGCTATACCCATCCGCCATCATAGCCATGACCTCATTGTAAAAAGTTGTGTAATCTACCAGGCTCCGGTTGATTTCTTTCAGAGTCATAGCTATTTCCTTCAGCTGATCAGACAGATCAGTCAGCACACTATCATCAGCATTAGAAGGTGCACGTCCTTTTTTGCGGGACTTGGAAATTCCCGACCCAGAGGTGGATGACTCGACTGCATTCAAACCACATTTATAACGAGTACCAAATCACATTGCATTTTATTTACAATCAATATTTACACCATCACAATACCATCACATTGATAACTGCACATTGATATCATCACAATACCATCATGTCTCAATTTAGTCATCACAATACAATTTAAACACACACATATTCTACTGCAAGAAAATAATAACACCAAATGCTGAAAAAAAAAAATCATACAATTTGTCATGTCTCAAGCTTGAAAGTATACATAACCCAATAGGCAACATAATAACATTTGCTACATCAAAGTATACATATCAAGCTCCAAAACTGTATACACAAAACCCAACTAGCCAAATTTTACACAAACCCAACTAGCCAAATTCTAAAAAAAAAAAAACCAATCATGGGTCAAGCTCCAAAATTTCAACACATAACCCAACTAGCCAAATTTAAAAAAAAAATCACAGCAATAGTTCTGCACATAACCCAACTAGCCAAATTCTAAAAAAACTCACAGCAAAAACCAGAATGGGTCAAGCTCCAAAATTTCATACACAGTTTAAATAAAGCACAGCAAAAACATTCATCACCCTAACTAGCCAAATTAATACACAATTTAAATAAAGCACAGAAAAATTTCATACACAGTTTAAATAAAGTATAGCAAAATTTCAAGCTCCAAAATTTCATACACAGTTTCATACCCAACTAGCCAAATTCTCACCAAAAGCACAACAAAAACATTGATCACCCTAAACCCAATCATCAATAATACACAGTTTAAATAAAAAATGGATAATTAAAAAAATTAAATAAAAACAGTAAATATTTATATAAATATATATTTATTTATATAAATATATATATATATATATATAATGCGATTGGATCAGGATGTGGATCGGAGGCACGGTGAACCGGAGAAGGAAAACTCACCGTGGGTGTGCGTTTGTGTTGGATCGGTGTGGTGGCTGAGCTCGGCATGACCCGGAGTGAGCTGGATCGATGTGGTGGCTGGATCGGAGGCACGGTGCAAAGGCTGAGTTCTCTAGGTTTCTCGGTGTGGTGGCTGGATCGGAGGCACGGTTGAGTGGCTGGAACGGTGTTTCCTCGGTGAGGTGAGCTCTGGGTTTCTTAGTATGGTGGCTGGATCGGAAGCACCGTTGAGTGGTGGAACGGTGTTTCTCGGCGAGGTGGTCTCTTCTTTCTTCGAAGTTTCTCTAGCTCTCTCTTTTGTGCGTGACTCGGAAATGGTTTGAAGTGAAAATGAGAGTGTAAAACCATTTCTAGGTCAAAGGAGTAAATAATGGTCAACTAAAGCCTATTTCCCAAAAAATTTTATTTTCCTTGGCTTCCAAACAGTGGGGTCAGGTGGTAAATGATTTCCTGAAATCATTTACCACCAAAACAAACGGACCCTTAAACTGATTGATATTGTATAGGTTTGACAACTCAATCCATAGTTGTTTTAAAACAATAGTTTAACTTGCTAGCACCCATGACCTTGTTTTAAGACTAAATTGGATCAACTAATTACAACTGGATTACTTTTGTAAAAGTAAAACTGAAACTGATTCAAGATATAATTTGGTCCAGAACCTAATCACTAAGCATTCAAGAATTTTGGGGCTGGTTTGGGGAGAGGAGGATACCTATTGAAGGTTTGATATTTAGGCTATATTTGGATTGGAATACTAGTTTTTATGATTGGAAAACTTTGAATAAGGGTTGGAACATAGTACAAGAAATAAAATCTATGAATCTAGGCTGTGTTTGTTTTGGGTGAAAAGCATTTCCGGAAATGCTTTTCTGAATTTACGGATGTTTGGTTGCACTGAAAAATCGATTTTCCGAAAATTAATTTCCGTTGACTGTCGGTCAGAGGTGAAAATGGATTCTGTTCCTATTTTCACTTCAAATCCTATTTTCCGGAAAACCCAAAAACAGAGAGCACGAAGAGGGAGAGGGAGAAAGAAACAGAGAGCACGAAGAGGGAGAGGGAGAAAGAAAGAGAGAGCCCAGCGCCATCGTCGATCCAAGCCCAGCGCCCAGCACCCATCGCCGGCGGCCACGAATCGCCGATCCAAGCCAAGAGACCATCGCCGGCGACCACGAACCCACGAACCAGTCCCCATCGCCTCACTGCAACGATCGCTCCTTCGATCTAGCGCACCTTCGATCGCGCCGCGCCGTCGCCGTCGATCGTCGATCCTTCGAACCCAGCGCTCTTCGCACCGGCGAGTCGCACCGCGCCGCGCCGCGCCGTGCCGTCGATCGTCGTCTTCCTCGATCTCTCCGTTTTTTTTTTTTTAAGTTTGATTGTTGTTTTTGTTTTTATTTTTGATGAACTGATTGTTGTTGTGGTTGTTGTGTTGTGGTTGTTGTGTTGTTGTTGCCGGAATTTGGTGTTGTTGTTGTTGTTATTGTTGTGTTGTTGCCGGAATTTGTTGCCGGAATTTGTTGTGTTGTTGAGAAAATGTGAAAAATTTTCCGGAAAATAGCATTTTTAGAATACATCCAAACACATAAAAATATTTTCCACAACAATTTTCATAATTCAACCAAACGCTTAAAAATATTTTTCTTTTCCGGAAAATAACATTTCCAAAAAATATGTATTTTCCGGAAAACGTTTTACACGAAACAAACACAGCCCTAGTCTCAAACTAAGACTCTTGAGTATCCACCTAAAAGGGCAGTATAATACACCCAATGGCTAGTCAAAAGGTTTGGCAACAACATGCGTGCAATAGAAAATTGTGACAAAGCATCAAACAATAAAAGGAATAAACAATCTTGGGCACATAAATGAAAAGAATTACCATCTCATAAAAAGTATGGAATTTTACTCAAAGCAAATATACCACTCACATAATGACTAGTGACAAGTTAAAATATAAAAGTTTTCTTTGATCTTGAGAAACTAAATAACCTTCACCCAAACTTTGGAAGCAGCTCTTGAATATTTTCATCCACTTGATTAGACAACAGCAATTCAATAAACAAGGCAGCAATTTTTGCGTTTGCTGAAAATCCCTTGTTAACCATCATTTTGAGATATTTCATTGCCTTTGATGTCTCTCTATGTTGCAAAAACCCATGGATTATTGTGTTATATGTGTGCTCGTTAGGTGAACAACCATTACCATCCATTTTCTCAAGCAATTCACTCGCTTCATCAACTAGTCCATTCTTGCAAAATCCTTTGATCATTATAGTGTAAGTCCAAACATCAGGATGCAATCCTTTCGCAGGAAGACCACTAAAGATTTCTCTTGCAGTCGTAAATTCCCCAACATTGCAGAAACCATCAATCAAGATGCTATAAATCACAATATCACAGTCCAGCCTTTTGTCTTCCATCTCCAGAAACAATGCAATTGCCTCGGCAATTCGTCTATTCTTAAAAAAGCCATCTAAAAAGGTGGCATAGGTTTGGGGATCTGGATGTTGGCCACAAGCTCGCATTGTATTGAATAGCTCTAGTGCAGTCTGTACTCTCTCCACTCGACATAACCCACCTATAAGAGTGTTGTAAGTCACTACATTAGGAATCATTCCCTTGTTGGACATTTCATGAAACAGACGCTTTGCCTCATCAATTTTTTTACTTTTGCAATATCCATTGATCTATATGTTATAGCTAACCACATCGGGTGAACAACCCTTCTCAACCATCATATTAAACATCTTAACTGCCTCATCCAGTCTATTTTGCAAACAATAACCATCAATCAAAGAACTGTAAGTGACTATGTTAGGATCAATGCCTCTTTGAATCATCACATCAAAAACTTCTTTTGCCTCAGTCAACATCCCTTCCTTGTACTCAATAGGGCTTAATAGATGAGTGCTCCCACCCTCCCCCCTCCGCCCCACCTCTCCTCTAGACCACTACAACTACCTCCACCTCCACCTCTAATACATGCACAAGCCAATCCACCTTTTGTTAACTTCCCCACCCTTCCCTATTTCTTCCCTCCTCCTTAAATCCCTTTCCAACAGCCTTGTTATTGGCCTAGTCAGTTTGGTCAATACATACCCCACCTCACGCCAACCCAACCATCCTTACCCTCTCTGAACCCTAATCCTCCTAAGCCGCCACCTTCACAATCCAAGCCTTCACCTTCACATGGGGAACAGGGGAAATCTGCTTTTTTTCGCATTGACACAAAGGCCTTCTTCTTGGCTTTTGATGGAGGACGTATGGATTCTTTTTCCATCATAGAAAGACATGGAAGGTACCATGGTTCTATCCAGGTTGGTAGATCGGGCTTGGATTGGATCATTGCATGCTTGATTGAGTTACGTAGTTGAGATTTTAGTAAGCAACATTTTTTCAAATGGTTTCATGAGAATTATAAAATTTTAAAGTGCTCTAGTAGGTTGAATAAGGGTGGCCGTTTTCTGGAAATATCTGAGTATCATAATGGGGCTAGACGTGGTTGTTTGCGTGTTCCAAAAGGTTTTCATAAGGGTGGCTGGGCTTTTCTTGAAAGGCAGTTGTGTGATTTTTTCTTTGGAAAACAAGTTTCTAGGCCGAGGAAGGATGTGGATGCCGGCGGTGGTAGGTTTGCAAAACCACCGGTAATCCAAGGAACCAAGTTTGGAAAGACATTAATGGTCACGTGAAATTAGGTGGTGATTTAGATTTGGAGAAGCAGTTTCCTAAACTAGCTAGCACGTTAAACCAGAAGGAGGGATTTGGGGGATTTGATTTTATTCCAAAAACAAACTTCTCAACTCATCTTGTATCTGGAAGGCCAATGCGTGTGTCTACTTTGAAGTGGACTAAAGCCCATTTTTCTTTAAACATATCAATTGATTTTGAGGGAAGGGGCCAACGTGTGGTGAAGTGGCCAATTTTGTTCAGCCCAAGTCTGTTAAAGATGATATAACACATACTGAACTTGGGCCTGTTAAGCAAGCAGATGGTGGGCCTATTAAACAGGCCCAAGTGGATCATAATGGTGACATAACCCACTTGAAATTACAAGGCCTGTCACGATTGTGTGAGCGAGGTGAGGGATTAGGCTTACAAGTTAGTGCCAAGAAGTCAAACAGAGGTTCCGGCAAGATGGGAGTGGAGATTCCAACCTCTGATGGAGGTTCCAACACGGCGGT
This sequence comes from Quercus suber, assembly GCF_002906115.3. NCBI lineage: Eukaryota > Viridiplantae > Streptophyta > Magnoliopsida > Fagales > Fagaceae > Quercus > Quercus suber. The sequence continues at coordinate 1,033,059 of NW_027069658.1, read as the reverse complement.
GCAGATGGGTTCTGTTCAGATGGGTGTTTCCAGTGAGATGGGAGGGGCTTCTTTAATCTTCGGCAAACCCGATAGGGTGATGCAGGAGGATTCTGATCCGATGGGTTGTTCAAGTAGCGGCGCTGGGGTGGGGGCTACTTCCGTTGTTTCAAGTGCTAACGATCCAGCGATGGGGTGTCCAATAAGCGGAGCTGTGGTGGTTTCGCATGTGTCGAGCTCCGGTGATCATCCCAGATTCACTGATGCTGTGGCAAAGAGTTCAATGGTACCAGTAAAGAGGGCCGAGGTGTCTTGTCATCAGCCTTTACTGGAACAAAATAGGTTTTCTCCTATTTCTGAGATGGTTTCGAATTCTTTCAATGAAGAGACGTTGTTGTTGAATTGGGTCAATCCTATGGAGTCTGATAGGGATGAGGAGGAGCGGCAGTTGATGGAATTTGAACCTTTGGCTCAATGGGATCCTAATAGGGGTTTGGTGTTAATGAATGAGGAAGTTGACCCAGTCGACATCTCTGTGGAGGATAATTTGGAACCTTTGGCTTGGGTAAGTAAGAAGGTCAAGGGCTTCGGTAAGTGGGTGGGCTTTCCCATAGATTCCTGTGAGAGGCACTGTGTTGAATTTTTTCAACGACTTGAGAAAGTGTGGGAGAATCAAGCAATGGCAAGCAGTCTTTGTTGCACTACTTCTTCCTCTACAAAAGGTATGAGAGAATTACAGAATTTAATTTCTACAGTTAATTATGCTGGTTAAGCTGATAAACGAAACAAGGAGATTGTGAAATTCAGTGGGTTGGCTCTGATGGTTGTCCATGAATTTGAGACTTCTATCTTGGAATGTGAGAGGATTTAACAATCCTCATAAGAGGGTTACTGTGAAGAACTTACTTAAAGAATGGAAGTGTGAGGTTGTGTGTTTTTAGAAAACCAAACTGGATCGTACCAATTCTGCTACTGTGAAAAGTCTTTGGGGTAGCTGTTTTGTGGAATGGGTGGCTTTAGATGCCATTCACACAGCGGGTGGTATTCTTGTGGTCTGGGACACAAGGGTGTATGAAAAAATTGATTGTGTGGTGGGTAGCTTGATGTAGGACACAATTTATTATTTAATTATTATAATTTATTATTTTTGGTATTTTTATGTAAAAAAAAAAAGTTATTTTAGGTTTAGGTGATTTATTTCCTTGTTTTTAGGTGCATTTAATGCTTTTTTAAGTCAAATTTGATTCCTGCTATAGTTAGGTATTAATTAGGAGTTATTTTAGATTATATTTTCTTGTCAGTCAAGTTTTAAGGAGCCCTTAAATAGGCCCTTAAGTCTATAAACGTTTTTCATAGTTTATTATCAATAAAAATTCAGACTTGTGTTTTTTGTGTTCTCTGGTGGATTCCAGACCTATCACCTTGTAGATTCAAGGAACCCCTCATGGATTCGAGGTTTACTACCAGGAACTAACAGTTTAGTTTCTGTTCCATCAAAAGAGCATCGTGTGTGCTTTTCTTTAGACTTTCGCGATATCAGTTGGTATCAGAGCCTTGACTTACCCTGGTCTGATGGCTAACTGGCGAGACGGTGAGCACCACAACAATGACGACGTCAACAACCCAATCCTCACTAGGGCTGAGTTCCTTTATTTTTGTGATGAGAATCACCAATTTTGTGAAAAGAGTCAGGAAATTATAGGCGAAATCCAGCAAAAGATTGCTACTCTTCTTGCTAGGAAATCATCTTGCAACAACAATGTTCAATATATTCAAAGACGCACTCCTAACTACAAGAAAATTTCATTCTTTGACGAAGATATGTGTAGGATGGATTTTATTGACTGGCTTCTTGATTTAGAAGAGTATTTTAATTTTTGGAAGATTTGTGATGAAAAAAAGGTTTGGCTTGCATCTAATAAATTAGACAATGAAGCAGAAGAATGGTGAGAAGACATTCAAATTGATAGAAAGCGACGAGGTAAGCATCCAATCTGCTCTTGGCAAAGAATAAAAAGAGTATTAATTCATTTATGGTTTCCTAATGACTATCATGATATACTAGATTATACAAGTGTTGATTATAAATCTGTATATTCATATGAAATCAATATGTTCACAACATGAAAGGTCAAAACCAAAATTATCACAGCCAAGTCCATGTATCAAGTAAAGGAAAGAGTTTGAGGGTTGAGAAGAAGCAGCCTATTTCTGGAGAAACTTTTGAAGTGGTTAAAAATGGTCAAGACTTGCAACAAGTTGTTGAATTGAAACTTGAAAAGGAGATTGAGTTGATTGTGGAAATCACAGAAATCAAGAGATAGTAATTATTGAGAATATTGTGGAAGATCCACCTAGGGTCAAAGGTGAGGACAAGCCCATCACCCACAACACCCAGGTTCCGATTGATTTATTAAAAACGACTACACAATAGTTGATTTTCTTGGAGTAGAAAATTTTAATTTCATTATCAACCCATTTTTTATTGATGTTGCAAATAAATTGAAAGTAGATAAGAAGAAATTTTATGCTACATTTTATGAAGAATTCAAGTTTTGGAGCCTAATCAAGTTATTAAAGCATTCGAAGTATTTGTTTATTTGGAGTGGAAGATTTTAGATTTCAAAGATGAACTCAAGGACGAGTTTGTTTCAAGTGGAGGGGTCTGATGTAGGACACAATTTACTATTTAATTATTGTAATTTATTATTTTTGATATTTTTACGTAAAAAAAAACGTTATTTTAGGTTTAGGTGATTTATTTCCTTGTTTTTAGGTGCATTTAATGCTTTTTTAGGTCAAATTTGATTCTTGTTATGGTTAGATATTAATTAGGAGTTATTTTAGATTATATTTTCTTGTCAGTCAAGTTTTAAGGAGCCCTTAAATAGGCCCTTAAGTTTGTAAACGTTTTTCATAGTTTATTATCAATAAAAATTCAGACTTGTGTCTTTTGTGTTCTCTGGTGGATTCCAGACCTATCACCTTGTGGATTCAAGGAACTCCTCGTGGATTCGAGGTTTACTACCAAGAACTAACAGTTTAGTTTCTGTTCCATCAAGAGAGCATCGTGTGTGCTTTTCTTTAGGCTTCCACGACATCAATTAAAGAATGGAAGTGTGAGGTTGTCTGTTTTCAGGAAACCAAACTGGACCGTACCAATTCTGCTGCTGTGAAAAGTCTTTGGGGTAGCTCTTTTGTGGAGTGGGTGGCTTTAGATGCCATTCACATAGTGGATGGTATTCTTGTGGACTGGGACACAAGGGTGTATGAGAAAATTAATTGTGTGATGGGTAGCTTTTCTATTTCGGTCTTGTTGAAAGGGGTGGCATATGGTTTTCTTTGGATTTACACAGGTGTTTATGGTCCAAATGATGCCGGTTTGAGGGATGCTTTTTGGGCAGAGCTTGATAGTGTGAGAGTGAGATGGAGTTCAGCGTGGTTTGTTTTGGGTGATTTCAACATTATTAGATACCCGGCAGAGCGTCTTGGGTGTAATTCGTTTAGTCCAACCATGTTCAAGTTTTCGGACTTTATCAAGAGGAATTTTTTGGTTGATCTTCCTTTGTTCGGGGGCGAGTTTAAGTGGTTTAGAGATTTAGCAAAGCCTGCTATGTCTCGCATAGATAGAGTTTTGGTTTCAACTGATTGGGAGGAACACTTCTTGGATGTAATTCAAAGGCCTCTCCCTCGGGTGGCTTCTGATCATTGTCCTATTCTAGTGGAGGCAGGAGGCATGGCGAGGGGGAAAAGTCCTTTTAAATTTGAGAACATGTGGCTAAAAGTGAAGGGTTTTGTGAACCAAGTTAGGGGCTAGTGGAACAGTTATTAGTTTGTGGGATCCCCTAGTTATGTTCTTGCATGTAAATTCAAGGCTCTTAAAAAAGACTTGAAGCATTGGAATAAACACATTTTTGGGGATATGCATTTTAGAAAAAAATGTTTGCTGTCTGAGCTATTGGATCTGGATTTGAGAGAGGGTCTGCAAGTGCTGACTATGGCAGATAAAGCAAGAAAAATTGAGATTAAGGCGAAGATCGAATCTTTAGCTTCTTTGGAGAAGATTTCTTGGAGGCAGAAATCAAGGGCTTTGTTCTTAAAGGAGGGGGACAATAACACTAGGTTTTTCCACATGCTTGCTAATTCTCATAGGCGAGCCAATACCATGAGGGGTGTGGAGGTTGATGGCATTATGTATAAAGCTGAATCAAATATTCAGGATCAGGTGGTGGGATTTTATAAGAGTCTTTATCAGGAACCTGAGGATTGGAAGCCCACTGTTGATGGGTTAGATTTTGCTAGTTTGGATGAGTTTGATAGGCTTTCTCTTGAAAGGGAGTTTGATAGGGAGGAGATCTGCTGCTCTCCAAGAGGTTGAGGGTGATAAGGCTCCTGGTCCTGATGGCTTTACCATAACCTTCTTCCAAAAGTGTTAGGGTGTGATAGAAGAGGATGTTATGGCTTTTTTTGCAGACTTTCATAGCCAATGCATCTTTGAGAAATCTCTGAATGCTACTTTTCTTTGTTTGATACCAAAGAAGATTAAAGCTGTCAATATTAAAGATTTTCGGTCCATTAGCCTTGTGGGAAGCTTGTACAAACTTTTGTCAAAAGTGTTGGCTTCTAGGCTTCGAAGTGTTTTGGATAAACTTATATCCAACTCTCAGAATGCCTTTGTAGGGGGAAGACAAATTCTGAACTCTGTTCTTATAGCAAATGAATGTTTGGATAGTAGATTGAAAAGTGGTGTTCCAGGTGTGTTCATTAAGTTGGATACAGAGAAGGCTTATGATCATGTAAATTGGAATGCTTTGTTTTACTTACTGGAGAGGATGGGTTTTGGGGAGAAATGGGGGAGCTAGATGAAGGCTTGTATCACTACAGTTCGTTTCTCAGTGCTTATTAATGAGTCCTCGGCTGGTTTTTTTGGTAGCTCACGTGGTCTTCGTCAAGGAGATCCATTATCTCCTCTTTTGTTCTTGTTGGTGATGGAGGTGTTTAGCAGGTTATTGAGGAGGACAGAAGAGGGGGACTTTCTTAATGGGTTTCAGGCAAGCCCCAATGCAAGAGGAGGTTTGCATATTTCTCATCTTTGTTTGCTGATGATACTATTCTTTTCTGTGATGCATCTAGGGAACAATTATTATATGTAAGGATGGTGTTGATCTTTTTTGAAGCTATTACAGGCTTAAAAGTAAATGTTGGCAAGAGTGAAATTGTGCCCGTTGATAAGGTTGGGAATTTGGGTGCTTTGGCTCGCATTCTATGTTGTAAGGTTGGGCGTTTGCCTATGTCTTATTTGGGAATGCCTCTTGGGGCTCATTTTAAGGATGCATCGATCTGGAATCCTGTTTTAGAGAGGGTGGAGAAGAAGCTCGCTGGTTGGAAGCGGTTGTATTTGTCAAAAGGAGGTAGGCTTACTTTATTGAAGAGTACTTTGTCGAGTCTCCCAACTTATTATCTATCGCTGTTTACAATTCCACAACACATAGCAGACAGACTAGAGAGGATTCAGAGGAATTTCCTGTGGGGGAGTTCTAATGATGTTTTCAGATATCCGCTTGTTGCCTGGGATAAGGTTGTTTGGCTGGTGGAGATAGGGGGTTTAGGGATTCAGAAGATTGGGCTTTTTAACCAAGCTCTACTTGGGAAATGGCTTTGGCGATTTGGGACGGAAGCTACTCATTTATGGCGTCAGGTAATAGCCACCAAATATGGAAAGGATAGTGGAGGTTGGTGCACTAGAGTTGTGAGAGGGACTCATGGTTGTGGGTTATGGAAGAATATCAGGAAAGGTACAGACAATTTTTTCAGTCGTGGTGTATGTAGCGGGAGAGGGCAATCGTATTCGGTTTTGGCACGACCCTTGGAGTGATCCTACTCCTTTGAAAGAATTATACCCGGAACTGTTTGCATGTGCTGTGGTTCAAGAAGCTCTGATTTCTGACATGATAATTTATGCACCAGACGGGGGAGGTAGGAGTTGGAATTTCCATTTCCGATGCAATTTTAATGAATGGGAGTTGAGGAGATTTTATTCTTTCTATTAGCATGTCTCTTCCAGGATTCCTAGTGGGGAAGGGGAGGATATCTTGTTTTGGCAGTTGAATCCTTTTATATTACTTTATTGAAAGCCCCTTCTGTTTCTTTCCCTTGGCAGAGCATTTGGTGTGTATAGGTACCTAAAAGGGTATCTTTCTTTTTATGGACTGCTGCTAGGGGTGGGATTCTCACAATTGATAACCTTGTTAAGAAGAACTTGCCCCTTGTTAACTGGTGTTGTTTATGTAGGTGTGATGAGGAGACTGTGGATCACCTTTTGATCCATTGTAAGTTTGCATCTGCTTTGTGGAGTGAGGTCCTTATTATGTTTGGGGTTCAGTGGGTGATGCCGGACACTATTGTTTCTCTTCTTTTTGCATGGAGGAATTGGTTGGGAACCTACTCTTCAAAGGTTTGGAATTTGGTACCAGCATGCCTTATGTGGTTAGTTTGGAAGGAACGCAATGCCCGAACTTTTGAGGACACTGAGAGTTCTATAGATAAGTTGAAGACCTTGCTTACTAGGACTATGTTTGAGTGGTCTCGTATTTGGGGGCTTACGCATTGTAGTTCCTTGTCTGATTTTCTTATCTCTATTAGTCTTTCCCTGTGATTTGATTGTATCTGTTTCAAAGGCAGTGTGTTTACAATCGTAAACACATTGTCCTTTTTCATCAATAAAACTCATATTATCTATCCAAAAAAAAAAAAAAAAAAAACATCCCTTCCTTGCAAAGTGTGTCCACCAATATGTTAAATGTTTGTACATCTGGCATGACCTTCCTTTGCCCCATCTCATTCAACAAAGTAGTCGCCTCCCTCCACCGGCCAAAATTGCACAGGCCTTGAACTAAGGAATTGTAAGTGACAACGTCTGGTTGAATGCCTTTATTCGTCATTTCAGATAAAAGGTTCAAAGCCTCACTTACCAATCTGTCCTTACATAAACTATTAATGACCGTGCTATAGAGCACCACATTTTGTTCAAAATTCCCTTTTTCAAGTTTCCAGAGCAACCTAATAGGCAGACTAGTCTGGCCAATCTTACACAGACCGTTTACTATTGTTCCACAAGTAATCACATTAGGCTCATACCCTTTCTTCTCCATTTCTTCGACCAACCTTATAGCTCCAACGACGTTTTCTTGAAGACAGAGGCCTTTGACAAGAGTGGTTAGAGTTATATGGGTTGGTTGATAGCAAAGTTTCAAAATTGTTGCTAAGACAGAGAAACCAAAATTGACCCGGTTCAGATGGCAGTAGCAATTAATCAAAACATTGAGAGTATAAACATTGGGAGTAATTCCAAAGGAGCCCATATCTCTAATTAGAGTAATGACTACGGAGTAATGCTTCATTCTTGCAATGGCACCCAACAATTGAGTGAAATCGACAATGGAAGGCAAAGGGTGCATGTGAAGCATTGCATCAAACAGGCCTAAGGCATGATCAAGATTCTTAAAGGTTCCAGATTTGCAGTGATCTCTCACAGAGTTCAACAACTGATTCCTATTCTGATTAGGGATTTTCACATTTTCTCTAATAGTAGAACAATAATGAGAAGTAAAAGCACGAAATGGAATGGAAGGCTTACTACTCTAATAATCAAACGATTGCATATAAAAAGAAGAGAGGATGTTGATTTACCCATTTCACAATGACGACACACAGTCTCAGCTGCCAATTCGGGTGGCTCGGGTTTGGTTTCGGCTTAGCTTCGTATGGAGAAATCATGGTGGTGGAGTGGCAGAACGGAGAGCGAAGCAGGGCTGAGATCGCGTTTTTGGGTTTGGGTTTTTCTGCTTCGATTCCGAGATCGTTATTTTAAGGGTTTGGGTTTGGGTTTTTCTGCTTCGCTCTTAAGATCGTTATTTCAAGGGAAGAATGAGTTTTGGGGGCTTGGAAGAAGAGTGGAATGAACGGCAGTGGAGAAAAGGAAAAAAAGAAAATGAAGCTGGAGAGAAGAAAGAGCAGAAAGGAGAAGCAATTCCCCCGGAACCGGATCCTCTCCATTTCCCTTTGAAATGGAGAGGGTCCAGTTCACGGTTGAGATTTTAAAAAAAAAAATCCACGCTCAAAAACGTGCCACGTCATAACTTAACCCACTTAACCCAAACCAAACTTAACTACATTTAAACCACAGACTCTTTAACTCAACCGGACAAACTCACAAACCACAGTTTCTCTTCACCAAACCCATCTGAACATTTCAAATTCAAACTCTCTTTCTCACTCTCTTCTCCAAGGTTCTCTCTCGCCCCGCCGTCACGGTGCCACCAGTACCACCTGCGCCCCGACTTTCTCTCTCGCCCCGCCATCACGGTGCCCCAACTTTTTAACTCAGCTCCGCGCTCAATTCCTCGCTCACCACACAGATTGAAATCTCTAACCCACGAACTCAGCTCCTTGCTCTCATGGATTCAAGCTTGTGGGTCATGACTCATGAGGCATACACTGGATTCAAGCTCGATCCCTCACCCACGAACTCAGCTCCTCGCTCACCTCACACTGCGGGTTTCCAAATTTCTGGGTAAGTTTCTGGGTTTTTAAATTTCTTTGTAAAGTTTTTAAATTTCAGGGTAAGTTTCTGGGTTTTTGGGTTTGAAAAACTGGGGCTTTTGGGTACAGCCGAATGTGTTTTGATTAAGTATCTGCCTATAGTTGTTGTGTGGTGTTGTCTTTGACATCAGTCCAAAAATTATGTTGCTTGGTCATGAACTCATGATGTATGCTAAAAATCATTATGAAATTTCTCCTTTTTTTTTTCCTAATTTTTTTTAGGTATCTGTTCCTTTTCTAAATTTGGATTGACTATGCAGATGGGTATTTTGCTAGTGGATGATATATTTTGTTTCTTGTAGTTCATTTTAAAGATATAAATTGTGGCTCTTGATAGGTAATGAGGTACAGTGTTTGTGAGCTTAGAATTCTTGATTTGTTATGCACAACTGGTTTTCTAAGCTATATTGCTACTCACACTCTTATGTATATTATGTGTGGATAAGTGTTCTGTCTCAATTACATTTCTCTTTTTGGGTACATTTCATTAGAGCTGTTTTGTAATTTATGATTATAGTTTATAGGGAACTTACATATGTAATAGTTTGGGTGATTATAGTTTATAGGGCACTTACATATGAACACATTCCATTGCTGGAGGAATAATCAAGTGCATAGACCCGCAAAATCTGAAATAATTCTTGATGAAAATGTCCATATTGATTATGTAGCCTAAGTTCAAAGTGTTGATGCTGGGACAGTCCAACAAATAATGATCATTCCAGAACACAGCCTTAGTCGAAGATGAAACAGAAGGGTGAAGGGTGAAGGGGAGTTGTTTTGAACATTTAGTAACAGGGGAATTGGTAAGGTCATTGGATAAGGCTTTACATTTTGGTGATGGAAGTAGTTTAGTCAAATGGATTTGTGGTGTCTTGGATAAAAACAAACAGAAAAATATATCTCTCTCTTCCTTTAGATCTTTTTGGTTCTCTCAAGCCCAGCCGGGACCGATCTCCTTACTCCCACACCATCGTTGCTGGAGGTGCTTATCATCGGTTTCAGTCCGACAACCTCTCCCATCTCCACCCTATAACATGTTCTCACTCTTGTATAAGTTATGTATACAAGTTCTACCATTCTGGTGAAATCTTGTAGAAAAATATATGTTTTGATATATGTAAAAAACTTTGTTAAGGTTACTGTGTGTGCTGTGGGTGGTGCTAGTAGTGTGATGAGGTGTGCTGTTGTTGGTGATAAAGGGTGCGTGTACTTGGCTATATTGAGGCATGTGCAATGCAGGTGCATGATGTGAAGCTTAGTAAGTGATTAGATAGTGAGCGTTAGTTAGGCAGTTGTTAGTGTAGTTACATTTGGTATTACTGAGATTGTAATTGTATATAACCCCCAATTTTGGGATGATAATAAACAAGTTTGGAATCAATTTAATTACTCTCCTTTCTCTATCTTTCTTCTTCTTACTCTGTTGGAGGTGGTTACCCTCGAAGTAACCAACATCTCATTCTTTCCATTCTCCAATTCTTGCCATTACTTTCTTCAACAGTTAAGCTCTTAACAAACTTCAACACTGACCTTTAGTAGCCACTTGTATGATTTAAAAATTGTTTTGAATGGAAGTATTTTGTTTAGGCATAATCTTATTCATTACACTTCAGCTTCAACTAGCATCCTTGTAGAATTTGTGAATGCAATTTTTAGGTTCCATGAATGTGCATATTTTTAGGTTCTTTTTGAGTGAAATAATAGCCTTATAATCAAAGTGTACATTTTAATAAAGCTTTGTTTATTTTTGGATCAAACTCTTCCATCAATTTGTGACCATACAGCATCATTAAAATTGTTCAATTTGAAGCATTACAAGAAATTAGAAATAAAAGGCACACAATCAATTACATTTTATTACATTCTCAAACCAATATCAATAAAAGAAATAATATATTTATTACATTCTTCTTGTTTGTACTCTAAATCTATGTAAAAGTTTTTGTAAATGAACATGAAAACTAAGTGTCAAAACTAAAGAATACATTCAGTGTTTCATTTATACTGAAAATTAGCCTATTGACAGCAAGATACATGGCTTCAATGCTTCATGGAATGCTTCAAAAAAAATTCTGGCAAGATACATTGAACTTCATTGCAACAGAGGCTAATATTTTATCCTGTTAATAAGAAAACAAGAGACATAGTTATTAGTTATTACTCCATATAACTTTTTTCGACAATAAATGGAAAATAAAAAAGTGCATAAACAAACTCTTGTTCATAAGCTCAATTGTGCCCAAATCAATTGCAATTTTTGCTTTATTGTCTAAATTAGTACCATATTTGTATAACATAGAAATGCCCAAGTAGAATTAAAGTTAATAAATGAATACCATATCTATATAACATAGAAATGCCCAAGAAGAATTAAAGTTCAACTAGAAATATTTGACAATTTTTTATTAAAAGAAAAATAGCATCACCAGAATATTTTGGAAGGCCTTAACGTATAAACTTAAAAATTTGGGCTAAACTTGTTAGGCATGATTGGTAACAATTCAAGAAACCAAAAATGCAAATATTTTCCACAAGAAACCAAAAGAGCCACAGTTTATATCTTTAAAATGAACTACAAGAAACAAAATATATTAACCACCAGCAAAATACCCACAGTTTATTAATTTTTTTGGGGTTGGCTTTTAGAATAAAGGTGTGGCTAATCTGTTGGAGCATGGTCAGGGTGGAGATGGGAGAGGTTGTCGNTATAACCATTCATCAACGGTAGCAGCTTCCCATATTGGTTATGGCATCCATTTAATCATGCCATTCAACCTAACAAAATAACAAAGAGTGATTTCAATGATAAACTAATAAACATATATCAAAATTTCAAACTAACAGCAGGCACAAGTGAAGCTATAAGATCACTATCACTACTAAATATGTAAATTTGTTGAGGGTTTAGCTTAGGAACTTCCATATTAAGAACTCAGCTAAAGGACCAAAATTAAAAGTGAAACTGTGAAATACAAAGTAGATCATATAGTCTGAATGTTCAAGACACACTTTTAATTTCTTCGTAATCAATGACAAAATATAATAGCTGCATAGCCCAAATTTAATGGGGGCAATCGGATAATGACAGATGTATTTTGCATTAAGGAGAAGCAAAGATGAGATATTCACCTACTAAAAAAAAAAAAAGGCGCCGAAGCAAAATTACACTCCAATAACTAAAAAGGGGACCAAGGCAAGCACCAAGGTATTTAGTGGCAAATGCAGGTGAAAATTTTTGGCACGAATTTGATTTCAAGACAAGCCAATTAAATTCACAGTATGCTTAACTGTTTAAAGCTTCTGTGCTGGACAAAAACAAGAAATCAAGGAAAGAAAAAAATTCAAAAAATTACACAAGAAATCCTTTATAGCAAAAAACGAAAAAAAAAAATTGAAGGAGGAAATCTTTGGCAAAGAAATCAAGAAAGGAGGGAAAAAAATTTTTGATAAGCAAATAAGAGTGTGAGTAGCAATATAGCTTAGAAAACCAGTTGTGCATAACAAATCAAGAATTCTAAGCTCACAAACATTGTACCTCATTACCTATCAAGAGCCACAATTTATATCTTTAAAATGAACTACAAGAAACAAAATATATCATCCACCAGCAAAATACCCATCTGCATAGTCAATCCAAATTTAGAAAAGGAACAGATACCTAAAAAAAATTAGGAAAAAAAAAAGGAGAAATTTCATAATGATTTTTAGCATACATCATGAGTTCGTGACCAAGCAACATAATTTTTGGACTGATGTCAAAGACAACACCACACAACAATTATAGGCAGATACTTAATCAAAACACATTCGGCTGTACCCAAAAGCCCCAGTTTTTCAAACCCAAAAACCCAGAAACTTACCCTGAAATTTGAAAACTTTACAAAGAAATTTAAAAACCCAGAAACTTACCCAGAAATTTGGAAACCCGCAGTGTGAGGTAAGCGAGGAGCTGAGTTCGTGGGTGAGGGATCGAGCTTGAATCCAGTGTATGCCTCATGAGTCATGACCCACAAGCTTGAATCCATGAGAGCAAGGAGCTGAGTTCGTGGGTTAGAGATTTCAATCTGTGTGGTGAGTGAGGAACTGAGCGAGGAGCTGAGTTAAAAAGTTGGGGCACCGTGACGGCGGGGCGAGAGAGAAAGTCGGGGCACAGGTGGTACTGGTGGCACCGTGACGGCGGGGCGAGAGAGAACCTTGGAGAAGAGAGTGAGAAAGAGAGTTTGAATTTGAAATGTTCAGATGGGTTTGGTGAAGAGAAACTGTGGTTTGTGAGTTTGTCCGGTTGAGTTAAAGAGTCTGTGGTTTAAGTGTAGTTAAGTTTGGTTTGGGTTAAGTGGGTTAAGTTTTGACGTGGCACGTTTTTGAGCGTGGATTTTTTTTTTTAAAATCTCAACCGTGAACTGGACCCTCTCCATTTCAAAGGCAAATGGAGAGGATCCGGTTCCCAATTCCCCCCCCCCCCCCCCCAAAAAAAACAATAAAAAATTGGTCCATAATAAGAAAGCTAGGTGAGAAATAAAAAGTAATAAACAAACGTAGGCACAGTGACTTTTGATATTTACAATCTATGTTAGCAAAAAAAAAAAAAATTAGGTGTGAATTAGGCCGCCTTCATTCCCGTCCTGTAGTGTTCCTCTTTTTGATTAGTGCCGCATAATTGCCCCCCACCATCTGAGATTGGTGCTTAAAACCCTTTGCCACTTAAGGCGGGGAAGTGGGAGTCTACCCACCACACCAGGGGCACCAACCAGTCCCAACCACGCAGAACAAATATAGTGGCGGACCCTCCAGGGACATACCCACGGAGGAAGTTGGTAATTTCACTAGGCTAACTTGTTGTTCCGCCTATAGTGAAACTAGATCTTTCTCCAATAAAGGTGGGGTTTTCTGCTTGTGGTAATTCACAAGAAAGATCTTTTTAGTTTTAACTATGCTTGTGATGCTGAACCAGAGAAGCTATTTAGCTAAAAAATTTACAATGATTATGGTGCATGGATTATACTTTTGGGCTCACTTTAGAGTCAAGTCAACAATCAAGTCAATTTTAAGTTAAAAAGTCAGAAGAGCAATTATCTTATACTCTTATTAGCTCATTGCTTCTCAATAAGTTTATTATTATTATTATTTGCACATGAACAAATATATATGTGGGTGCTCAATGTAATGAATTTTACTCTCAGGTTACAAATTTATATTAGCTAGTACCTAGTAAATAAAAGATTCAGCATTTTTTTACAAAGCATTAATAATTGTTGAAATGTGAGATACGATCGTGAATGCTCCAGGTCGCTCTTTTGAAGAGGTCTATAATCTATTCAATCCGATTATAGGGCTTATTGAAGTAGTGATTTTTACATAGTAGTGAAATTCAAATTTTCCGTTGCTCTAAGTATATGGCAGGTTATACCATCCGATTAGGCCATTTGATCATATGAGATGCCTTTCATAGGACTATTGGACTGCCATTGGGCCTATGGTTTCGAAGACCTTATTTTTAGGCCCAGGATGTCCTATCTCATAATTTTCACGTTCAAGATTTCAGGTCCCTCCAATTTAAATTTATTAGTTTGATTTATTTTGTTAATCCAAAACTCTTTTTTTTTAACTTAGCTTTACTAAAGCTGAAATTTTAAATCTAATTATATACATATATATCAAAATTATTTATAGGTAATAATGTACTTAGAGCATCTCCAATGGCTTCTTTAAAGCCAATTTTAGAGCATCAACATTCAAAAACCCAATTCAACAACTTTTCTATCTCTATTTTTTAGAGTAGGGTTGCTACAGTGCTCTTCTATAAATAGAGAACACTATAACTTTTACTATTCATTCTTCAAATATTTTTTTTCATTATAATAATTAGGTATTAAATAAAAAATGTTGAAAATATATAGTTGTTAAAAAAAGAATAAATAAATAATATTTAAATGAGATAAAAAATCTATTGAAAAATGTATTTAAAAAAATAAATAGTTAAAAGGTAAAAGTTATTATTCATTCTTCAAAGAGTAAAATCTCTTCAATAGCTTGAATGAAAATCCAAGATTTGGGCTTCTCTTTAGAACTTGGGTTAAGAATTTCCCAACCCGAAATTATTATTTATTTATTTATTTATTATGTACAGCTAGATAAACATCCTTAAAATTAAAAATTAAAAATTAAAAAAAAAATAGAAGCAATCATACACATCCGTAAATACCGGTACAGCGAACGGCAATCTCGTAAAAGAGTCTCCTTGCTCTTGTATTTGTCTCCAGAAAAGCAAAGAAAAACAAAACAAGATTAAAAGGCAGGCAGCCCCAACTCCACGAATCTTATTAAACGCCCCCGTTTAGTTCTTCCACATCAAAATTCGTTTACCATCGAGCGGGGTGTTTAGTTTTAAAGGTCGCTTAACCCTCCCTTTTAGAATTCTCATAATATATTGTTTTTTTTTTTTTTATAGTTCTATTTACTCAGTGTTTTAGGTAGATATTGATTAATTTTAAAATCAGAGAGATTAGAGATTTTAGATATAAATAAATAGATCGAGATCAAAAATCTGCAACTCTGTTTTGTGAGAAATAAGAGGAGCAACAATGGACAATATAATGGGCAAGCTTCGGAGCCTGGACGCGTATCCGAAAATCAACGAGGATTTCTACAGCCGTACACTCTCCGGTGGCCTTATCACTCTCGTTTCCTCCATCGTCATGCTCTTGCTCTTCTTCTCCGAGCTCCGTAAGATTCCTCGCTCTCTTTCTACGTACTTGTTCAATTCTCTATTTTGCTAGGTTTTTTGTGTTAACGATTAATTGGTCTATGTGAATTTGAATATGATCTGTTTAAATTGATTATGATATGTAAGTCAACCTTTGAAATTTGAATAATCGGCTAGGGCTTTGAATATTTAGCTAGGGTTTGCCCCTGCTGTATTTATTTGTTTGATTAGGGAGCAATGATTTGCAAAATTAATTAGCCAGAAATGTTATAATTCTGGTTTGTTATTACTTATTAACCTCGAAGCAACTCGAAATTGCTCGAGGACTGTATGAAATATGAATGGTTTTAGCGTGGAATGACCAAATATTGTGGTGTTGGGTGATAGCATCTAAGGATGGGGAGGAAAAAAGGGGATGGTGTAGGAGAGAGCTGGTAGAGGAACGCGTGGATGTAGTATGTGGTGTAGTATAAGAGCGAGTTGGTATTTGAGGTAGGTGATGGCAATCGAGTAAGGTTTTTGGTATGATCATTGGAGTGAACACCTGACTATGTTTTCACTGAGATTTTCATGATTGAGAGTTGGAGTCAGTGTATTCCTTCTTTGATCTTATTTATTTTCATTTGCCTGGGGGAGGAGGTGGTGCTTGAATGGGAGTGGTAGTAATGATGTGGTTAGTGTGTGGAAGAAACGGAATAGCCGTATTATGAAGATGCCAAGAGATCTCTTAATTAATTGCAATTTTTGTTGATCTGCACCTTGCTTGATTGGCTTCAGACATGGGGTTTTACATTTTATAATTCTATTATTGATTTCCAAACTCATTAGGGTTTACCATCTAATTGTGTGTAATCTTCAAATACTTTGTGTTCATCATAATGAACACAAATTGTTTCTTTCTGTCAATAAAATTCCATAATTACCCACACCCCTCCCCCCACCCCCCCCCCCCCCCCCCAAAAAAAAGGTTACTACCATTGTATTGCTTTATAGTAAATAATTGGCTTTTTGTCTAAATTGCTAACTATGCTTTTTATTGTGTCTTGACATGCATTTTCTGCTTGTTACAGGATTGTATCTACATGCTGTAACTGACACAACACTTGTAGTAGATACTTCCAGAGGAGAAACTCTACGTATCAATGTAATGTTGTTCTCTTTTCTCTGGAAAAAAATTAAGTTTCTTCCCTTTTTTAAAACCAGGATTTCACTTCAATTTTTTTTTGAGGTGCTGGTGTAACCATTTTTTTATAACATTAGGAGTCCTTTGTTTTTGAGAGCTCCTGAATCTGTATTAATATATATATATATATATATATTTTTTTTTCCTTTCAAATTGAAAATATATGATTCAGGAAAGTCTATGATGCATAATCTCCCTAGTGTTTTTCCCCATAGTATTTATGGTAATCTTATCTTATAAAATTTGTACTTGTGTGATACACTACGATTGTCCACTTCAGAATTTGATTCATGTTCCATATGATATATGAAAATGCAGTTTGATGTCACATTTCCTGCCCTTCCGTGTTCTATACTCAGTCTTGATGCCATGGACATCAGTGGAGAACAACACCTTGATGTGGTATGCATTTATTTATATATTTTTAAATTCATTCTACGTTATCAGTGATATGTACACCTATACATATGTATATCTGCATGCATATTCTTTCTTCCTTTCAAATAAAAGTTGTAAATTCTGATGCTAGGGATTAAGTCTCTCTCTATCTCTCTCTCTGCTGACAATAAGATGTATAGAAACAGAAAGGACCACACTTATTGCTTGTGACCATCTGCTGAGTTTGAATTAATTTTTTACAACCTATTTATCTTGCAGAAACATGACATAATCAAGAAGAGATTAGATACTCATGGAGATGTTATAGAAGAGCGGCAAGATGGAATTGGTTCTCCTAAGGTTTGTAATGCAGTATTTCTTTGGATAGAACTGAGCTTTACATTTGGGGCATGATGATGCCTGGAGTAGTGGTTTTTTGTACCTGTTTTTCTTTTTTATCCGTCCTTTTAGCTAGACGAGCCAGGAGTTGGAACTCTCAATATAAGGTGTCTTTGGTTGCCAAACCTGGCTCAAGTCTAGGACCACAACAGAGTGAGGTGGCTTTGTGAAATTAAGTGAAAATTTTCTCCCAAATGCTATGTAGCTCATATATCTCTGTTCTTTCTGCCAATTCAGGTGATAATTTTTCTTCTTTATTTTTACCTTTTGTTTCTTTCTGTTTGAATCAGATTGAAAAACCACTACAGAAACATGGTGGCAGGCTCGAGCATAATGAGACATACTGTGGCTCCTGTTATGGTGCAGAAACGGTATAGTTGTCTGTCTCTGGAGTCCTTGCTGATTCAAAAATTTTTTAATTATATGTTGGAAGCTGTATGTAAGTTGTTGAACAAAAATTGTTTGATGTTGTTTGTATGATATGAGTCAGTTATCTTATGGATTACTGGTAAACGTCAGCTAATTAATTCAGTACCTTGGTTTGTTTGTCTACATTATGGACACTTAAGTGCTCTTAACAGAATTGTAACTGGATGTAGAGATATAATTATTTATTAAGGGTCCATTTGGTTGAGAGGATGGACAAGTGAGAGGATAGAAATTTGGAGGGGATGGAAAAGTGGGAGTATAGAAGAGATTTTATTTTCCCTTATTTGTGTTTGGTTGGGAGGGTGGAAAAGTGGAGGGACGGAAAACCTTTTTTTAAAAAAAAAAAAGCTTAACAACCAACCAAAAAAAAAAAGGCAATCACCCAAGTTTATTAAAAATAAAAATCATGCCGAGTACAAAAGAAAAAAGTAAAAAAAAAAAAAAAAAAAAGGCATGTCCAGTTAAAACTGAAAAAGGGAAAGAAAAGAAAAAGAGAGAAGAACCAAACCAAAAAACAAAAAACAACCCGAAAAGGAAAAGAAAAGAAAAAGAGAGAAAGAATAACCAAACCAAAATACAAAAACAAGAAAGGGAAGCAGTGCATGTGTATTACGCCTAGGAAGAAGAAAGAAAGAAAAAAAAAAAAAAAAAAAAAAAAAGAGAGAGAGAGAGAGAGAAAGTAAGAAACAACCAAAACATGAGAGGAGGGGTAGTTCCGTCATTTGACTGCAACTACTCTTCTCTCTATTTTCTCGAGATAGCATTTTGGTGGGCTTGGGGAGAAAACACCCAGGCCTCACCAGTTTTTCCTCCTTAAAATTCACCCAACTAAACACCCCAATAAAAATTTCCTCTCCCATTGTCTCTACTCTCCTTTCCATCTTCTCTAAAATCCACCCAACCAAACGGACCCTAAGGTTTGGGCTCATGTTTATGCAATATTTCCTGGCTAAATTATGTGTAATATCGAACTGATTACAAAGCCTTAACCATCAAACTGAGAAAGAAGAGAGAGAGAGAAAAGAATAAACGCACCACCTCCCCCCCCCCCCCCCAAACAAAAAAAAATCCAATCTTTAAGTTGTCCATTATGATTTCCTTATCCTGAGCTGGTGAACGTGGTTGAACTTTGTTCTATATCATAAATGGAAAATTGATTTATATCAAAGATGTTCTTATCCAAATATTTGTATTACTTATTACTCAACCCCTAACCCCCATTTTGTTATTGCAGTCAGATGAAGAATGTTGTAATAACTGTGAAGATGTTCGCGAAGCATATCGGAAGAAAGGTTGGGCACTGTCAAACCCTGATGTGATTGACCAGGTCTGTTTGCATGAAAGCTTACCTATTAATAACTATTTTGAATCTAAAAATATAGCATGGAAGAGTAGCTTGATACTGGAAGAATAACGTGCGTAGTTTGTCTTTTATTGTTCTGCCTCCATGATGTGTGTATAATTTAATTCATCTTGTTGGGTACTTTTGTGTTCAAGTAGATAACTTCATGTTCATATCGTTTCCGCTATTATTTGAGTAAGCATGCATCTTCACATTTGATCTTAGAGAGTACTTTGCTCTAGACAGACAGCTTGTCCCTTCCCCCCACCACCCCTCCCCCAACTACACACACACAAAACTACATTAATGGAGATGGTTTGTAATTGCTCCCACCACTTTCATATTGGAACCTGGAGGGATATCAAAGAGTTAACAAAACTGAGGTTAGTTAAAACAGACTTCTTATAATACGCTTTTTCAAAGTACAAGAGCAAAATATTGTCTTTTATTAACCAAATGATCTCATGCCTGCATTATGCTAATTGCACGAGGCCTTTACAAGCATAAAGTGGATTGTTTTACTAGTAAAAGTGTTACTTGCTATAAATATTCAGAACACTTGTTATGTGTAGTTATGATTCACCAGATTCTTATGGATCAAAATGCTTCCTTAATTAAATTATTGAGGATAGCTATGTTGCAAGGTTAATTGTTCACAAAACATGTAAATGATCTGAAAATGCTTAATGTCTTCATTGACAGTAATTGGAACGTACCTGATTTGAAACATTTTCTATAATTTGAATCCTTTTCCAGTATTTATCTGGTTAAACAGGCAACTTGTTCTACATCAGATTAGATTTGAAATCTTGTTCTTAAACAACTAACTTTCATATCAAAACAGGGTTTTTTTTTTTTTTTTTTTTTTTTTTTTTTTTTTCAAAATATTAAAAAATGCTAATTAAAATTGTGGACCTTCTGTCTGATGAGCCTCTAAATTATTTTGAATTTTATTACAATTCCAAACAAGAAGAAATGATAAGTGATGAACTCTTTCTTCTTTTTTTATTTTCCCCCCCTTTCTAGTACCAGACTTAAATTGATGTCACTTTTTCAAATTCAGTTCCAAACTGTGTTAATTAAAGAAATAATAGCTAAATCACATGTGTGGAAGATAAGAGTGACAAAGGGGAATCGTACCAACTCAATACTATCCAAAAAAATACTCTCCTATACACACACACAGACACATTGCCAAACTTAGTGGTGATGGTACAATACTTACCTTTAGCCTACCTCCCTGGGATGTTGTGAACAAATTAAATGCAGTTCTGGTAGGAGACAATGAATACAGAGTGGTTATGGTGCAATATATATAATATTACATCTATTACTAATAACATGCATCTGTACAAATGACCTGGACAAAAATGCATAGGCAATAAGCAGGCTATAGTTTTCCCTTCACTTGGTGAATTCCCAACTCTAATTGGTTTATATTTGGGTATTTTTGAGATTCTGTTTGTGACTTCTCTTGACCTAATGGTCTCTCTCTCTCTCCTCCCCCCCCCCCCCTCCTCCTCCTCCCCCCCCCCCCCCCCTCCTCCTCCCCCATATGCGTAGTAATAAGATGATCTTTATCTGTATCCTCATTTCATCAATTATTCCAATGGGAATGTTTAATCATCAGTTTGATCTTATGATGTCTTTGGTGTTCTATTGTTACATGTGACATTCAGTGCAAAAGAGAAGGTTTTCTACAAAGGATTAAAGATGAAGAAGGTGAAGGATGTAATATATATGGATTCATAGAAGTTAATAAGGTGGCAGGAAATTTTCATTTTGCACCTGGAAAAAGCTTTCATCAATCAGGTGTTCATGTACATGATCTACTAGCATTTCAAAAGGATAGTTTTAATGTAAGCTACGATCATGATGATTCTGGTTGTTTTATTATCGATAATACTCAATGCAATCTGTGAAAGTGAAATCTTTGACTTTCGTGTTTCTCTTATTTTCTTTTGTTAACCCTTCATCATGGTTTCTGATGAATGTCTTGTAAATATATTTCCGTGATACAGGTAAGTCACAAGATCACTAGATTATCTTTTGGAGACTATTTCCCTGGTGTTGTGAATCCTTTGGACAAGTAAGATCTTTTTATTCCTTTCATCCAAGTCTAGTGGGTCATGAAAATTTCAGTGCTTCTACTTTGTCTATTTGTGACATTTTATATATTGAAATGCATTATTTCTATTTATTCTAATTTTCAGTGTGAAATGGACACAACAAACCCCAAGTGGGATGTATCAGTATTTCATCAAGGTTAGTATCCTAGATGATTGCCCCATCTTCTTATCTAATGGAAGCCAAGGGATTTATACAATGCCTTTAAACTTTATTTTGATAATTATAATGTCTCTAGATATTTGCCTTTTATAACTGCTTTCTAATTCAAAAACTCTCTTTCGCTTTAGTTTAATAATTCACTCTTTTGAAAGATGAAGCATATTGCAACTCACTTACTCCTTCCATGATTTTAGACAAATGATATCATTTTATGACTTATGACTTTTAAGAATTCAATTTTGTGTTAATGCCCCTGGAAGGATTATTTTACATTTGCTTATGTATAGTTTTTTAAAGCTTCACTTTTTCGTGGTGTTAGCTTAAATGATTAAATTCACTACTTCCTAATAGTTTAGGCTTTTGGAACAATTATCACTAGGTAAAACTGTAATTTTACCCTAAGAAGCACAGACACTCCAAAATCCCCAATTGTGTCTGTTTCGGACACTCTTGCATGCATGTCCTTAGTGCATTAGTTTGGTGGAGATTTTTTTTTTTTTTTTTTTCTTTCTCAAATCCTTTGTTTTCAGATATATTTAAAAAGATTTTGAAAGTTGTTATTTATTTTGAAACTTAAGATAAACATAAGAAATACCTATAAATAAATAAAAATATTAATTAATTGTCATATCCCCACATTGTTATGTTCAAAATTTTTCAGGAATTTCTGTGTCAGTGTCCCATGTCTATGTCTGTATCCATGTGTCATAGACTCGTAGCTTTTACAAACCTTTAGCAAATGAGGAAATAGGTATTCAGCAAAAGAGCTAATCAAAATGCACATTTTATCATGTTATGCATTTATACTGGCTTCTGAATTCTATAATAGCTTCCTGCTGCAAACATTTGCTGCTTTGTATTGCCCATTAGATAGTTTCCCTCATTTGTAGTCATGTTTTGTGTTGGCCTTAGAATTTTTTTTTCTTTTTTCCTTTTAAAATTTATGGTTATTTGAAGAGTACCGGGCTTTTGTCTTTTCCTGCTGCAAAGGTTTGAAGTAAGCATTTTGTTTTTGACTGTAGAAAGTACGAGTACATATTATCCATGGAATAATTGAGAAACTATCAGCTCTAAGGAATTTTACAAATTTGCTTCACTTTTTGCAGGTTGTACCTACAGTGTACACAGATGTGAGTGGGCACACTATCCAGTCAAATCAGGTTCAGTAAAACTCATAGAAGCCATTAGTATGTTACTTTCATTTTTTATATGTAGAAAATAACACACTTAATTTGAATTTTGCAGTTCTCTGTAACCGAACATTTTAGGAATGCAGAAATAGGCCACCTTCAGTCCCTTCCTGGAGTGTTCTTCTTCTATGATCTTTCTCCAATTAAGGTGAGGGTTTCTGCTTATGGCTATTCTCAGGAGAGATCTAGTTTTTAAATATTCCTGTGATGCTGAAGCTATTGAGTTGAAAATTTTCCAGTGTGATTCTGGCACGTGGATTATACTTTTGGGCTCATTTGTATTTTCTCTGACTTGTATAATGTAGGTGACTTACAAGGAGGAACACACCTCATTTTTACACTTCCTAACAAATGTGTGTGCTATCATTGGAGGTAATTACTAAATATCCCTTGCACTTGAATCTATTGATGAAAGTTGTTATTTCTAGTGTTTTGATTTGATGCATAACAATGGTTTTTGGCTGTTGTGTTCAGGAGTTTTCACTGTTTCAGGAATACTAGATTCATTTATATATCATGGTCAAAGGGCTATCAAGAAAAAGATGGAACTTGGTAAATTTAGTTGATGATTGATTCAATTTTTGTTCTGTTGTATTTGGTTGCTGTGCAAGTAAATGGCTTTATGGAGAGAATGAAATTAAGAGAAAAGGAACTATCTAATTGACTCTCTCCCTGTGGTTGACTGGGCTCTTATGATCACAATTTACGACTGAGGAATTCTCATTATATCGTTTTGATCACAAAAGGTTGAATTCCTAGCTGACAGCTCTCTTTCCCAAGTTATAATCAAATTTTAACTGCTTTGTTGATGTGATTATCTTTTTTCTAAGATTAATTGGAGCTTTCATTTCTTGCTAGCAAACTTACAAAAGTATCTTAGTTAAAGACAGAAATCAAGCTTTTTGGACAGATAATTTTGGATTATATTATTTGATTTCTCCCTGTTGAGGGGGGGAAGGGACAAATGACGAACTATTCTTTCTACTTTGTTAACCTTTGCCTGACCTTGATCACTCGTATTCTTAGGCATTGATATAAGTCTTAGCTTATGAGAAATATGGTTTTGATTTTATTACTAGGTTAGGTCTGTAACCCAGAAAGAATTAAAATATATTAAAATATATTGTTGCTACTCGGACTTGGGGTCAAATATATGGCTGCATCTGGGACTCCAATTGTAATATTACAACTGTCATGATTTCAGTTATGCTAGTTCTATCTTCTAAAATTGGGTATCAAATATTTAGGCTTGTAATTAAATAATGTCATTAAGTTCTAAGGCTTTGATGGCGTATTTTTTATTAAGCGGCACTTTTTTGGACCAAATAAGGTTATGTCAATTTGAACTTCTTCCCAGCAATCTTGAGAAACCAGCGATTAGCATGTTGTTGGTTAGGGTTTTCCAGAATGAATAATAAGCCTCTGTTACTATTAGCACGGAGAGTTTATGAGACCTGGTGAAATCATGGTTAGATAAACAAACTTAATGAAGAATGTCAAAAAAAAATTAAAAAAAATCTATATTAGAATAAGTGTTAAATGTAAGAGTATTGCCAGTGGATTTATGCCAAACACCCAAGCCGTGTAATCTTTGGTGTTAAAACAACTTGGTCCAAAATGTAGACAGAGAAAGCTAAAGAAAGTGGAAAGTGAAGGAGGAATTAACATGGTTCAGTTTAGTGGCATATATCCAAGCTTTCTTTTTTTTCTTTTTCTTTTTCTTTTTTTTTGGTAAGAATGGCAATTTCATTAACAAAGCAGAAGTAGAAATAGAAAAGTTAGAGCCGATACGCTCATACATAGTGCCAGCAGAATCTAAGCTAAGCAACAATGCTACATCAGAAGGAGGAAAAGAAAAAGATAAGAAGTCTTGAGACAGTAAAGCTCCTCTCCTTGCAAGTGCATCAGTGCATTTGTTGGCTTCTCTAAAGTAATGTTTGATAATAGTTCTTGGTATTTTCTTCAGGTTTTCCTTGCAATCTGCCACAATCACATCATTCCCATTTAAACTCCTACCCGGTTTCTTTAAGAGATCCATAACCAGTTTTGCATCCAACTCTATAATCACGACTGGAAGATTTAACTCAATGCACATATTTAAACCATCCCGTAGCGCCCATAATTTAGCTGCAGCACTGGTAGTGATTCCAATAGCACAAGCATAACCTCCCACCCACTCACCATTAGCATCTCAAATAATGCCTCCTTTCCCAGCACGGCCAGGATTCCCAAGAGAAGATCTATTCGTGTCCAGCTTGTGCCAATTTTGTGGGGGTGGCTCCCACTTGACAAAAATTGTTCCTAGAATCCTTTTTTTACTCTCATTAACACCAAGAAAGGCATACTTGGCTACCTTAGCCATAATATCAGGTTTGTAGATCTTGTTAGGGGCTTCATTCTTAAAAATCACTCTATTCTGGTGTAACCACAGATTCCACACTCCAATGGGAAAAAGAATCCCCCACGGAATACCCAGAGCACAAGGTTGCTATGATTTACAATTGAGATGAAGCCAATTTGATAGGTTGATTCCAAAGAATAGGTTAGGAAGCATAGGTGGAGATAAGGAGTTCCATACCTATTGAGCTATAGAGCAATCTCTCAACACATGAATAATGGATTCTGATGGACCATTACTAAGCGGACATGAAGCAGGGAGATTCAATCCTCTTGCCACAAGAACCTTTCTTACCGGAATGCTACAATGTACACATTGCAACAGAAAACACTTAATTTTGGGCATGGTGTTAGTCTTCCACACCCAATTGTCCATAAAGGAGCTCACTGTTGGATCATCAGTATTCAGACTCGCTAGTCTATAGGCATCCTTAAGCTTAAATTCCCCGCTTGGAGACGAAGCCTAGGAAATGCGATTAGTACCACTGGCATGAATCAGGAATGGAATGGCTTTGATTCTCGAAAGTGAATTAGGTGGAAGCTGAAAGGAAATAACTTCTCGGTGCCAATTTTGTAGCGAACATATATCCTTGAGGAGTAAACAATCCTCCTCTCGATTGAGAAGTCCATGAATTATATTTCTCAAAGGCCTGTCAATAAGCTATATCCAATTTCTCAATGGTTATATCTTTACTATAATGAATTGTGTTACAATGAATCCTAAGAAATGGATATATAGCATGGTTTTAAAAATCAGCTTGGAAAAAAAACCAAAAAAGGACTTGATTCTTGGTTTATACATGTTGAACCACCAGTTTTACGGTTTTTACTAGACTGATTGAGGGTTAATTTCCCAATTGTCCTGGCTGGTCCAATCTAGTTTTTAAAAATTAAAACCATGATACACAGGAGTTAACTCGAGCTTAAACTACACTAATATGGGCATACAAAATATCTAGGCCTCTAGAGCCTCAACATATTTTAACACACCCCCACAATATCTTTTAGCACCACAATTACGCATAAGGAATGAGATGCCTCCTTGAACCTATTAATGAGTTCGAGAGCCTATTTTGTCCTCAAAATTTAGGGGAAAAAATCTCACAATCTTGCAGTTAATTATTGTATTTTATTACCTATTGTAAGCACAGCTCGTTTTTTTAAAGTTCATGTTTTACAAAAAACATAGCATGTATAATCCTTCTTTTGATGAATCAGAATATATATATATATATATATATTGTAAAAACGATAGTTGTGACCTTATTGAGAGATTTTGTCCCTACAGCCTGGTGGATGAAAACTTTGAAGAAACAAATAATCCAAAGTAATTTCCCAAATTAAACTTGATGCATCTGTTACTCTGTAGTCTGTAGGATCAGACAGCTTTAGTGAAATTATGAATAGCTAATTTTAGAAGGGGGGTCCCAACTCCAACTGAAGCATGATGAATGGCTAGGGCTTTTGCAGGCAAATGAAAATCGCAATTGGCTTAATCCGGGAAAAAAAAAACCAAAAAACCAAAAACAAACAAACAAAGTCACAAACACAATGGCCAATGGGAGTGAAGAAACTGACATGTGAACCTCGCTCATGTCATATGCGTCTACAGTAAAAGTATCTAATGCTATGGACAGTGCCATTTTTAATTTAAGGCCGTCTCGTAAGAATATCTAACTTTTTCTAGTTTTCTGCATTCTTGGGCAGATCCATTGAACAAGTTCGTATTCATAATTAAAGTCTAGACATTTTTAATTCATCATTCCCAAGCACCACGCATCTTCAAATATCACTATGAAATGAATGTGAGCTCTGCATAGTCCGAGGAAAAATATAAATCATGCTTGTCTTGACCTCAGTCACGACTTCGCGGGATTTTTGATAACCATGAATGGGAATGATTAAAAGTGGTGCGGCATGATAATGAAAATAGTAATCGGGAAAATGATGACCATTGGAAAAATATGAAAAAAACAGGGGGGGGAATAAAAGCTTACGAAATGGAGATTCCATGATTCTCTCTCTTTTTTTTTTTTTTTCCTTTTCTGAAACAAGAAAAGAAAAAGGTTTAAGTAAAATTATTAACCAGCATAGTGCAACCTTATGAATTTGGAGACGAGTGTTATCCATTATTAGTATCAAAGCTAATCATATCAAATTGGACTCCACCAAAACTTGGTGATGTAGACCATTCATTTTTTATTTCTTTTCCCTTTTAACCTATAAGATAAGATAGAAATTGAATCCACAACATTTGCTTTGATGATGGATGACAACAAAGTGGAGCGGGGTCAAGTTGGGGGTGTCATGTCCCCACTCTGGGACGAAAAAGAACTTATGTATGACAATGGTATGACAGGTTTAATATATCTTTCCATTCTTAATGAGGTGGCTTTAACGTAAATGAAATAAAGATAAAAGAAAAATGTGAGAGTTAATCATAAGTGTTAAAAGAGAGCAAATGCTTTGGGTTTGGGGAAGAATAATATAATATGTACATATATAAATATTATCATAAATGAAACATATACAAATTAAATAAATTTTAAAAATAATTTAAATGTATATTAAGTAAAACATATATAAACACATTCAAGTCAAGTCAAGTTAGGCAAAACTCGTTATGGTCTCGTTACCTCTTTGGGGCAAGGAAAATACATATAAGACATGGGTAAGGCTGGAAAGGATTTTTTTTCCATCCCTATTTGTGATTATTGATATTTAGAATCAGGCCAAGACATGCATTTTTTATTTGAGAACAAAAAATTTATTAGTTAAACTAAACTAAAACCCACCATTTTTTTAGAAGATAAAACCCCCCCATTAATTAACAAAACATCCGTGCTAGATTAGATTAGGAATATTTTATGATAGATTTAATTGATTAGTTGGAATTAGGATGAGTTAAATTAGTTTAGTCTGGATAAGAATGACTTATGATTTATTTTGTTGATAAATTTTATGGAGTTGAAGCTTATCAACTCATTGAAAGTTCATATGTATTTTCTGATATGGTCAATGATGATTTTCCAAATTACAAATTGTTAGTTAGTCTAATTAGAGATTACCCTCAGAGAAAACCAATTGTTTTCTTTTAAGTGATGATTTTGTCCATTTATGATGTATCACTCATAACAATTGGTATCAAAGCCTGGGCATGAACCCCCTCATCTCTGATTAGCAACAAAGGCAACATGCTATGAACGGTATCACTAAGTTATTCAACGTGCTCAACATGTCACACCCATCACCTCGAGAAGAAAGAGAGAACTTGCAAGCTCATGCATGGGCCAACCATAAAAGGAATCGAGGCAATAGCAATAGCAATAGCAATGGAGGATTACAAATTACTAAGTTAGTGTGACTAAAAACTAAAAAGTAGTTAAAACTTAAAAGGTCTTAAATAGTGGAAAAGAATAGTTGCAAAACAATAAAAGAAAAAGTCCCAGCCTCTACACCTTTATGTCGATCACTAGAAAAGTTAAATCATTGCCAAATAAAAACCCTAGAGAATCCAAGAGAAGGATGCATATCAAATCCAAAAATGTAACATTTAAGAAACGAAGGAATAGAAATATTTTATGATATGTTGGGTGGATAATGTTTATAATTTGTTATGGTTGATTTAAAATTTTAAATAAGTTAAGCTAGATTAAAAAAAAAAAAAAAAGTATGACATATTCAAATAAGTTAGTTTGGGTTAGGATGAGTTGAACAAGTTTGGATTTTGTATGATTTAATTTATTGATAAATTTTAAAAAATTGAAGTTTATCATCTCAATTAAAGTTCTTTATATATAAATTTCTGGCGCAAATGATAAATAGAGATGGTCATGAACTTTTCAATTAGAAATTGTTAACTATTCTAAGTTGAAAGTTTAGGTTTATGTTTATGTTGAGAAAAACTTTGTTTATCTTTCAAGTGTTTTTATTTTTATTTTTAATGGGTTATTTTCTTCATTGGTGAGACGAAAACAATGGATGTAGTTACAAGCTGTCATGATAATGAATATAGTCAACTCCACGTCAATAATCTAGTGAATAATTTTTTTTTTTTTAAATAAATAATAATAATAATAATTTTAGGGATGAAAGGCTCAGAGGTGTATATTGGGTTGTGGGCCTTGTCTGAGAACATTTGGATATTGGTGAAGACGTACAAATCAGTAGGTTATGGAGGGATTCTAGTCATAAAGGTTTGGGAAGATAGTTGGAGGAGAAATGTCTTCTCGGCTAAGAA
Source organism: Quercus suber (assembly GCF_002906115.3). Taxonomy (NCBI): domain Eukaryota; kingdom Viridiplantae; phylum Streptophyta; class Magnoliopsida; order Fagales; family Fagaceae; genus Quercus; species Quercus suber. Next base: position 1,003,926 of record NW_027069658.1, on the reverse strand, counting down.
GAGTAGAAGTTAGAAAGAATGACTTGCCATCAAGAGCAATACTTTGGACAGTTTTACTAGTAAGGATAAACATCATGAAGGAATAGGACAAAGGGAATTTGAGAAATATCTAGAAAAAAGTTGTTACCACCGCATTAAATGTTCTGCAACTAACTCTCTGACTGCATTAATGTGGAGGTGATACCTGAATAGTAATTTTAGCCTTACAGCTATCTCCAAAGACTCCAGGAAGATGCTGATAGGACAAGGATCAGAGTCAGCAACTTGATTTACATGTGGAAGGCTAAGATGAAGCAAAACAGGGTAATATAAAGAAGAAAAACCCCATTACGAGGAGATCATCTGAGAATCTGTAAAGAAATTACTATAGCAATAAGAACTGTAATTGTAATCAAGTCCAAAACGAATTTACACAAGAAAGACTCTCCTTGGACATTGCTAAGGAAGATTTTCTTTGCACAAAATTTTTTTATCTTTGTTTTTTTTTTTTTTTTTTGTCATCTTTAACCTATTAGAACATCTGTATCAGATGTGCCAAATGCCAAATATTTGGCACATTTGGCACACCAAACACTAAAAACACCCATTTATCAGATGTGTTAAATGTTCTAAATTTTTGCAATATGCTACAGTGCCATCACAATTTTGGCACTGTATGGACAAATGTGGCATAATATATATTATTATTTTATTCCCTTTTCTCTCTCCTTATTACAATATCATATCACTCTCTCCGTCTCATCTCTATCTTCTCTCTCATCTCTATCTTCTCTCTTCGTCTTCCACAGCACGCCAAAGACCAATGGCCACCACTCAACACCGCCGATCACACCACTCGACGCCGTCGACCACTGTCTTCCCTATTCCGCTTCAGGTTCTTTTTTTTTTTTTTTCCTTTTTTCTTTTTTCCGTTCACTTTTTTTGGCTGTGGTATGATGGGTGGGTTCGAATGGGTAGATCGGTGGTGGGTGGGTTCGAGTTGTGGGTTATGGCGGTGGGCGAATCGGTGGTGGGTTATGGCGGTGGGCGAATCAGCTGGTGGTGGGCGAATCGTCAGTGATGGCGAATCTCTGTTCTGATCTCGGTGGTGGTTTTTTTTTTTTTTTTTTACTCTGTTCTGATCTCGGTGGTGGTTTTTTTTTTTTTTTTCCCTGGTGATCTGTTCTATTCAAATCTGTTCGATTTCTGGTTGTGGTTGTAGTTGTTGTTGCGGTGGCGGTTGATGATGAAGATGATGATGGGGGAGGAATTTAATATATTATTATAATGTGTAGGAAATATTATTTTAATATATAGAATTGTAGTATAAAACATCTGATAAATGGGATATTGTAAAATGATGTGGTAAAATAATAAAGTAGGGTTTTAATGTGGCAAAATGGCATAATTTTTGCCACATCTGATGCGGATGCTCTTATGATTGTTGTCCAACTCATTGAAGTCTAGTTTCCAGCCCCCTCTCTACAAATTCATTGTGTTAGGCTCTTTGGGCCATAATCCTTTTACCTTTTGGGCTTAGGAACCAAAACATGCCCTTACAATTGGCGTCATCTATGGGAAATACTTGAGCTTTGTTGAGATCAACGTTCAGCTATGGTAAGTTCAAGGCCAAACCGAGAAGAGTTTATGGGTTCCTAACGTCTAGATCAGTTTCTCAATCTTGAATGAAAAAGGGTCTGGGAGGTTAGTGTACATACCACACATACTAGTAGGAGCTAGTGACGAAGTGGGAGTCACGTCTCTCATGGAGAGAATACGAGGAACCTACAGGTTGAGATTGACCATCTACGGAGGAAGTTACGTCATAAGCCACAGAGAGGGACTCCTTCAAGTTTAGAACTTTCTTCTGATGATGATAGGGATGACAGCTATAGGCCCAAATTAAGGACTCCTCCTAGTGAATCTTTTTCATGTGATGAGGATCGCCATTACGAGGATCGCCATTACAAGCGAAGAAGTAAGAGTCCATCTCGCAAAGGTCTGGGCAACGATGCTATGAGTAAGGCTTTGAACCAGATTTCTAAGACACCTTTTGCATGTAGGATTAAATGAGGAAAACTTCCTCGGCGATTTACTTAGCCAACATTCACCATGTATAATGCTAGGATAGACCCTGTGGAGCATGTTAGTTACTTCTAAACATGGCAAAACGAGCGGATCGAGTTGGGTCGGGTTCGGGTCGGGTCAATCAGGTTGCGGGTTGGGTCGGGTCGACTCGTATTTTTCACATGAATTTTTTATTTATTTAATTTTTATAAAGAAAACAACATGTATTTGCCATTTGGAAAGTTATGCAACAAATTACTTGACGTAAAATGTATTATTTTGAATTCACCACTTATATCAAGAATGAACTCAGTTAAAATTATTAATACTTATTCAACAATTTTAAAATTATACAAATCCTAATATTACTATCTAAAACAAAATAACACAAAGATAAGTAAAACAAATACACAAGTTTTATTTCTACAAAATATCAACATTCCAAAATATAAAACAAAATTACAAATGACTAATTGGATAACACATTTGATAAAGAATAAAAACATATAAGAAATTTACAATCTTGAAAATTAATTTTATAATCTATTATTAGTTGTGGTTGACACTCTATTTCAATTTGAAATATATTTTAAAATTTTATTACTTGCTTATTTATACATGGTTTCTTTTATGAATATCATATTATTATTAAGCAACACAAACTCTAGGAAATATCATAATTTATTTTGAAAAGCCGTTTATTTTGGACATAAATTATTAAAAAATAGGTCTAAGTATTCATAATTTATGCTAATTTGATACTTTAGCTTTACTATTTTCACATTTGTGAATGTTTCTCACATGTCTACAATTTTAAATCTATATTTTTAACTCTATTGTAACCAGATTATCTTGGCATGTACTTTGCTATTTGATATCTAAAAATATTTACTCATTACAGAATGTTCAATCATTTATCTTTCAATTAATTTGCATGTAGTTATGTAAATGTATCAATTGTTTTCTTAAAGTTCAAAATAAACAATTAAACCAATATTGTCTTAGTTTTACTATTTTTTTACCCCAAAAAAAAAAGTTTTAAAAAAATGGTTCGGGTTCGTGTCGGGTCGGGTTGGCCCGCAAAAAACATGAGTCGGGTCACGGGTCAACCCATTTTTGCTTCGGGTCAAAAAAATTGGGTTCCGGTCAGGTATTTTTCAGGTTGGGTCAGAAAATTCTGACCCGTTTTGCCATGTCTAGCCACTTCAACCAGAGAATGACTGTTCACTCAAAGAATGAAACCTTGATATGCAAGGTGTTCCCATCCAATTTGGAGCATGTGGCGATGAGATGGTTTGATGGTTTGAAGGAAGGTTCTATTAACTCTTTAAAGGAGCTTACTAGGGCGTTTAGGGCTCGTTTTGTTACTTGCAGTAGGGTTCCTCGGCCCTTGGACTCCCTGTTGTCAATGACTATGCAAGAGGGGGAAATCCTAAAGACGTATTCTGACAAATACTGTGAGATGTTTAACGAGATAACATAAGAATTTTGATGACGTGGTTATAAGGATTTTTAAGGTCAGCCTACCCGCCGAGCATGATTTGAGAAAGTCTTTGACAAGGAAGCCTGTTAGGAGTGTGCGTCAGCTCATGGGTCATATTGATGAGTATAAGTGAGTCAAGGAGGACCAATAATATGGAAAGGGGAAAGATAAAGTAGTACCTCAGGATATAAGAGATTTCAGGTCGGAGAGGTACAACAATAACTGACGTAGGAAGGATTCTTCTGAGCACCCTGGATCTACTGCTGCTCAGGTGGTTAATACAGTGTTCCAAGAGCCTATGCATCAAATATTGGATAAGATAAAGAATGAGCCATACCTCAGATGGCCCAATAAGATAGGTGGGGACACCACGAAACGTAATTAAAGTCTTCATTGTCGGTATCACAAAGACCGAGGACACACTACAGAGTAGCGTAGGACTTTATGGAATCATCTTAACCAGCTAGTTAAGATAGGGAAGTTAAAACAATTCTTGTATCAGCCCAGTGAACAAGGTAGTCAAACAGGGTCGAGAACTCAGAAAGATGCTTTTTCAAGACCGCCTTAGAGACAATTAGCGTTATTCTTGCAACCCCACGTAGGACCGGTTCCCATCCATCTAAGGTGATGTCTATAATCGACCATTTCTAGAAATCTTGATTCCTGACCCTAAGAGGAGTAAAATGGAAGTCCGACCAGCCTTAAGCTTTTCCGATGAGGATAAGGTGAGAACCCTGCAATCACATGATGTTGCCCTGGTGGTTATCCTCAGGATTGAAGGGTATGATGTGAAGAGGGTTTTAGTAGATCAAGGCAGTGATGCAGAGATCATGTACCTTAACCTATTTAAAGGGCTGAAGCTGAGGCCTGATGACCTAGCTTGCTATGACTCTTCTCTAATAGGGTTTGATGGGAAGATTGTCTTTTCAAATGGCCAAATCAAACTACCTATTCAGGAAGGGTCAGAAGTCATGGAAGTGAACTTCATTGTGGTGGATGCCTACTCTCATTATACTGCAATTGTGGCAAGATCTTGGCTTCACGCCATGGGGGCTATGTCTTCCACCCTGCACTAGAAGGTGAAGTATCTATCAGAGGATCAAGTTGAGGAGCTAATTAGAAGTCAATCTATGGCCAAACAATGTTTAGTGGCCGCAATTAGGCATCAGACTGGAGGTGAATCTTCAGCCTCTGCTAAAAGGGATTTATAGCAATTGAGGGGAATAGTCTTGTCCGCGAACGTGGTGGTAGAAGCGGAAAGTGTAAAGAATTGGAAAAAATCGATATTGATGACGACGAGGAGAAGTTTTTCCAAGTAGGACTGCAATTATCTCCTCCGGAGAAGGAAGAGTAGATGGTTTTCCTTAAGAAAAATGTTAATGTGTTTGCGTGGAGTGCTTATGAGGCCCTTGGGGTGGATCAAAATTTTATTTGCCACCACTTAAATATTAGTCCATCTATTACTCCTAAGAAGCAACCACATCGGCACTCTTCTAAAGAACACTCTGATATTGTCAAGAATGAGGTGATCAAGCTTAAGTAGGCAGAGGAAATAAAAGAGGTGTTTTACCCTGGATGGTTGGCTAATACAGTTGTAGTAAAGAAGAAGAGTGGGAAGTGGTGAGTATGTGTAGACTTCACTGATTTAAACGAAACTTACCCAAAAGACCCCTTCCCAATGCCTTGGATTGACCAATTGGTGAATGCAACTGTGGGTCATCCTCAGATAAGCTTTTTGGACGCCTTTTAAAGGTATCATCAAATACCATTAGCTTTAGATGATCAGGAGAAGATTGCTTTTGTTACACCCACTGGGAATTACTATTATAAAGTGATGCCCTTCAGACTGAAGAATGCAAGATCTACATATCAGAGGATAATGATTAGGATGTTCAAGCTTCAATTTGGCAAAAACATTGAAGTATATATAGATGATATAGTGGTGAAGAGTAAGGTAGAGTTAGAGCATGTGAATGACCTCGGAGATATTTTTGAAATACTGAGAAAGCATAATTTATGCCTTAATGTTTCCAAGTGCTCTCTTGGAGTTAGTTCGGGCAAGTTTCTTGGTTACATGGTCACTCTTCGCAGAATTGAAGTCAACCCTGATCAGATAAAGGCAATTAACAATCTGCAACCTCCTCAGAATCCCAAAAAAGTCCAGAAATTAGCAGGAATGACTATTGCTCTGAACTGATTCATCTTTTGATCAGCAGACAGGTTTAGACCTTTCATCCAGTTGTTACATAAGTAAAAAGGGTTTGAGTGGACCGAGAAATGTGGTGTAGCCTTCCAACAGTTGAAAGGGTATCTTTCTTAACCACCCATTATGTCCAGGCCCGAAGAGGAGGAGGTTCTACTTGCTTCCATTGTCATAGCCTCTCATGCAGTAAGCCTAGTACAGATAAGAGTTGATAATAGAGTGTAGAGGCTAGTTTATTATGTGAGCAATTCGTTGCATGAAGCAGAAGTTCGTTATTTACCATTGGAGAATGCTATTTTGGCAGTGGTGCATACTACACAAAAGTTCCCTCATTACTTCCAAGCTAATACAGTTGTGGTTTTAACCCAACTTCCTCTTCAATCACTACTTCGAAAAGCTGAATACACAGGAAGGATTGTCAAGTGGGGAACAATCTTAGGGGTTTTGATATCAAGTATATGTCTCGCACCTCTATTAAGGGTCAAGTCCTTACAGATTTGGTGGTTGAGTTTACTAAGTCTCCACTGGAAAAGGAGGGTGAAAACCAAAGCATGGAAGGAAAATCAGTTGAGACAATCTCCTTACAAGGACCTCTATCTTGGAAATTATATGTTGATAGTGCAGCTAATCTAAGAGGATCTGGAGCGGGATTAGTGGTGGAATCTCCAGTAAAGATTACTATTGAGAAATCTTTAAAGTTGGACTTCTCGGTCACGAATAATGAGGCTGAGTATGAAACTTTATTGGAAGGGATAGATATGATTCAGAAAATGGGAGGAAAAGCAGTAGAGGTATTTTCGAATTCAAGATTGGTTGTAGGCCAATTGAAAGGAGAGTTGGAAGCTAGAGATTTAAGAATGCAAGAGTATTTGAGTCAAGTTAGGCACTTGCAATCAGGTTTTGAGTCTTTCACCTTACAGCAAGTCCCTAGAAGCATAAATACGCATGCTGACTCTCTTGCCACTCTGGCAACCTCATCAGCGCAAAGTTTACCTCAGGTTATCCTAGTTGAAGATCTATATAAGCCTATCGAGATGAGGAGAGCGGAGGCCCAGGTTCATCAAATTAGGGTAGGGCCTAATTGGATTGATTCCATAGTTCTGTTCCTTAAGGATGACATCTTACCCAAGGATAATGGGGAGGCTGATTAAGTGCGAAGAAAAGCTCCTCGTTTTTTGTTGTCCGATGATCAAAGGTTAAACAAACTCTCTTTTTCTAGGCCATATTTGCTATGCGTCCATCCTTGAGCCGTAGAGCCACTCCTGGAAGAGTTACATGAGGAGATTTGTGGAAGTCATACAGGGGATAGATCATTATCTCACAGGGCTCTCACTTAAGGGTATTGGTAGCCAAGTATACAAAAAGAGGCACAAGATTAACTAAAGAAGTGTGACCAGTGTCAAAGATTTGCTCCATACATTCATCAGCCAAAGGATGTCCTTAATCATCTATCTAGTCCTTGGCCTTACGCTTAATGGGGCTTAGAGATTGCGGGACCATTCCCTAAGGCAGCAGGAAATAGGAGATGGCTTTTGGTTGGCACTAATTATTTCACCAAATAGGTTGAAACTGAGCCATTAGCTAATATCAGGGATATGGATGCAAAATGGTTTGTGTGGAAAAATATTGTCACTCGATTTGATATTCCTCACACCTTCATCTCAGACAATGGGCTTCAATTTGATAGCAATGCTTTCAGGAGGAACTGCTACGACTTGGGTATTAAGAATAGATATTCAACTCCGGCTTATCCACAGGGGAATGGACAGGCAGAAATTGTCAATAAGGTCATAGTGAATGGGCTTAAGAAGAGGTTGAATGATGTGAAGGGTAAATGGGTGAAAGAATTGCTACATGTTCTTTGGACATATCAGACTACCCATCGTCAATCAACAAGGGAAACATCATTTTCAATGACTTGTGGGACTGAGACTAAGATTCCTCTAGAGATTGGATTCCCAACACTAAGGACAAGCTTGTTCACTGCAAACAACAATGACAACTTATTAGAAAAGAGTCTGGATTTGATTGAAGAGTGAAGAAAGAATATCATGGTTCAGTTAGCATATTATCAACAGAAGCTAAAACAAGGGTATGACTCAGGTGTGAGGTTAAGACCATTAGCATCTAGAGACTTAATATTAAGAAAGGTTGTGGGCACTGCAAAAAACCCAGCATGGGGAAAATTGGGGCCCAATTGAGAAGGCCCATACCGTATCACTTCGGTAGCCGGTATAGGTGCTAATTTCCTAAAAGATTTAGATAAGAATGTTATACCACACCCTTGGAATATAAATAACCTGCGAATGTACTATTATTAATGAAAGGCTGCTTTGCCATGTTTTTATTTGTGATATTATGTGTTATGTTTATTACTTGTTTGGATATTAAACAGAACCTTGGCTATGTCTGATTCTTCGGACCACATACTTTGGGTAAATTAATATTCTTGATTACTTGTTTGAGTATCAAACAGAATCTTGGTCATGTCTGATTCCTCAGACCACGTACCTTGGGTAAATTGATATTCCTTATTATTTGTTTAAGTATCAAACAGAACCTTGGTCATGCTTGGTTCCTCGGACCACGTACCTTGGGTAAATTGATATTCCTTATTACCTGATTAAGTATCAAACAGAACCTTGATCATGCCTAGTTCATCGGACCACATACCTTGGGTAAATTAATATTCCTTATTATTTGTTTGAGCATTAAATAGGACCTTGATCATGCCTGGTTCCTCGGACCACATACCTTAGGTAAATTAATATTCCTTACTATTTATTTAAGTATCAAACAGAATCTTGGTCACGTTTGATTCCTCGAACCACATACCTTGGGTAAATTGATATTCCTTATTATTTGGTTAAGTATCAAACAGAATATTGGTCATGTCTGGTTCCTCAGACCACGTACCTTGGACAAATTGATATTCCTTATTATTTGTTTGAGTATTAAACAGAACATTGGTCATGCCTGGTTCCTTGGACCACATACCTTGGCTAAATTAATATTCTTTATTATTTGTTTAAATATCAAACAAAATCTTGGCTATGCCAAGTTCCTCGAACTACATACCTTGGATAAATTGATATTCCTAATTATTTGTTTAAGTATCAAACAGAACCTTGGTCATGTCTGGTTCCTCGGACCATATACTTTGGGTAAATTGATATTCCTTACTATTTGTTTAAGTATCAAACAGAACCTTAGTCATGCTTGGTTCCTCAGACCACATACCTTGGGTAAATTGATATTCCTTATTATTTGTTTAAGTATCAAACAAAATATTGGTCATGCCTGGTTCCTCGGACCACATATCTTGGGTAAATTAATATTCCTTTTTATTTGTTTAAGTATTAAACAGAACCATGGTCATGCCTGGTTCCTCAGACCATATCCCTTGGGTAAATCAATACTCCTTAAGTAAGTATGCATGTGTTAAATAGAACATTTGTCATATTGGGCTTCTCGGACTATATATATTGGGTAAATTAACATTATTCGGTATCTCCCTAGGTGTTAAACAGAACCTTAGTCATGTTTGGTTCCACAGACCATATACTATAGGTAAATTAACACCTAGTACTATTTGAATCTGCTGCTAAGTGGATGTTTTACTGTTGTTTGAGATTAAGGAGGAAAGCCTAAGGCACATATAGTCAAGTGAGCTACTTGTTTCAGATATATAAGATATGCTTTTGAAGTTAAGTGTGCACTTTGTTAGATGTTGTAGGCTTAGAAGACTTAACTTATTATGTTGTTGATTGCATAGATTGCGGTAGTTATGCTATCATTTGTGTAAGCAATTGTTAAAGTCCAGAATGAAATTATATCATGAACTGAAAGGGACTACATCTTATGCTTAGGTTGATTAAGTGCGAAGTAGGGTAGAAATTATATTTAACTTTGCACAAGTACAATAAAACATGAAAGAAATTAGAACTTGTCATTAATTAAAGCCTTGAAGAACACGAAGTAAGTATAGTTTTCAAAAATGCAAACTACAATTGCATAAAAATGAAAAAAGAAAAAAAAAATTACAAATTGTAACTAAGCACTAGTTAATCTTCAATGGGGGGTTGTCTTTTGCTGCGACCTTGGGAGGTTTGGCAGTTATAGCTGCTGTGGAGGCTGGACCTTTACCCTTTGAATCTTGGTAGGCATAAGGAGGGTTTCCAGGACAATCTCTAGGCTTTGGGATACCTCTTATTCCTTAGGAGGGTCTTTGGGTGTAGCTGGTGGCTTGGTAGCTTCAGGGGGAACCCCTTTAGTTATGCCCTTCTCTTTTCCAACAGCTTGCTCTGCCACTTTGGGAGGACTATTGGAAGAAGGGAGAGCCTTGCCAAGTGAATCCCAGCTAGGATTTGGATCTTGGGGAGTAGTATCATCCTTGGAGCTCGAGGAGCTTAATGCACGGATGGCTGGAGGGTAATAGACATTTTCTACTCTTTTAAGGGCAGAGGAGGCCTCTACTCCAGCTTGGTTAAGAGCCTCGTTCCATACTTAAAGGCAGTAAGTCCTGCGAACCCTAGAGAGTCAGAGACCTCAGCCCTAAGGGTTTCTTCAGTCCCTGCCACCCCAATGTCGTAGCCATCCTGCTCGACTTTTTCTACAGACTTCTCCGCCTCTGCCAACTTCTTCTTCAAGGTCCTTATATGTTCCTTAGTTGCAGATAGCTGATCCTTTGTCTAGCAGAGCTGCTTGCGTTGAATCTCTGCTTGCTTCTCAACCACGTGTAAAGTAGCCTCAGCACTTTTCCTCTCCCTGTCAATTTCTCAGCCATATGCGCTAATTGGACAGCCTTCAAAGGAAATCCATTTAGCACAAATGGAGGATTCAAAGCTTGGATCTTGGAGGAGAGATCACGCCCCCTATCCACTATGGAACCTTCACTGGAAAACCTCGTCTGGCCAATCATGGCCACTTTGGCTCCCTTCTAAGGTTTAGCTTCTTTGGTGGGAAGACCCATCCCATCCTCCACGACTTCCTTACCCTTGGGGTCCCGTTTTCTCTTCTTGTAAGCAGGGTTAGTTTGAGAGGCTTGGGAAGGTGAAGGAGTGGGGGGGTTTGGTCTGAATAGACACCTCAGGTGCATTACCCCAAGTATAGGACTCCAGAAGCTCTAAAAGACTCATCTTAGCCTTACGTTGTAGCACCATTGCATCAGGAACGCTTGCAGCTTCTTGGATGCTACTTACTTAGGCTAGAGGAAGGAGGCTAACATCACCAGCTGGAGGCTCTGGGGATTGGGGCTAATTGAAAACCTCAAACTCGTCCTTAAAGTCAAAAACTTCAACTACTTATTCCTCCTCCTTAATTGTTAGCTGGGAAGGAGTTGCTTCCTCCTTAGTAGCATGTTGAAATGGCAATTCTACTTGTTGTACACCTTCTGGAATAGGGCCAATAACGAGGAAACCGGTACGGCGATATTGATCTAGTGCAAGCATGGGTCTCTCGCTTTGATCACGTACTTTGGTGCTTGGAAGCTGGATAATAAGGGATTGTAGCCGAGGATGAGGTGGGCTGCTCTTAATTGTCCATCTTTGTGGACAAAGATCATAGCCTTGAGTGTTTTTGTCAGATCTAGCACGTTGACAAGGCTGAAGTTCGAGATAGTAGTATACTTATCTGCAGGTTCATCAAAAGTAAAAACATTGTTAGAAAATAGCACAGATAAAACAAAAAATAAATTACAAGTACGAATAGAAAAAGTGAGCACAGGAAATGTTAGTAAGGAAAGAGGGTGTTGTTAGAATAATAGACCTAGACCTAAATACCCAACCTAGTAATCCTTCTCTTGTCAAACAGTGAAGCCCATCGTGCCACTCCCCTGAGATGATTAGATAATCCTTATTCATACCCTTGTTGGACTCAAGGAAACACGATATGAGCCTAACCGTGGGAACTCTAGTTTTTAAATAATACTCCTGCCCTGTTAGTTTATGAGAATTGTAAATCCAATTAACATCATGGTGGGTGAGGTTCACACCCATCTTCTCATTGAAGGCGTCTACACTACCTAAAATCCTAAACATATTGGAGGCGCACTGGGTAGGGGAGAGCCTGTGAGCAATCAGATAATCCCTAGTTACTCTACCCATAGTGATTCTCATCCTTCCCTCTATAAAGGTGATCGTAGGGATTACTAATTCTCCCTCTTGCCTCATGGTGTGTCATTCCCCCTATTTGCAATACCTAATAGAAACCCCGGTGGGATTCGATATTGAGCTTTAAAGCTCCCTATACCCTCTGGGGTGTCTACTAGGTAAGCGAATCTACCTATTTGAAAGAAAAGCCGAAGGTAGTAGGCAGTAGGGTGCCATTCCCCTGAGATGATTAGATAATCCTTATTCATACCCTTGTTGGACTTAAGGAAGCACAATATGAGCCTAACCGTGGGAACTCTAGTTTTTAAATAATACCCCTGCCTTGTTAGTTATGAGAATTGTAAATCCAATTAACGTTATGGTGGGTGAGGTTCACACCCATCTTCTCATTGAAGGCGTCAACACTACCTAAAATCCTAAACATATTGGAGACGCACTGGATAAGGGAGAGCCTGTGAGCAATCAGATAATCCCTAGTTACTCTACCCATAGGGATTCTCATCCCTTCCTCTATAAAGGTGATTATAGGGATTACTACTTCTCCCTCCTGCCTCATGGTGTGCCATTCCCCCTATTTGCAATACCTAATAGAAACCCCTGGTGGAATTCAATATTGAGCTTTAAAGCTCCCTATACCCTCTCGGGTGTCTACTAGGTAAGCGAATCTACCTATATGAAAGAAAAGCCGAAGGTGGTAGGGAAACGAGGTGAAATTGAAAGGGCCAAGAAAGAAAAGGATCCAAATAAAAAGAAACATAAGAGAAGAAGGAAATACTAAAGATGACTTACGGAAGGGAAGAGGGGCTCCTCAGACTAGTTTTTGGGATTTAAGAGTGCAAAAAGTGAAGCAGTCGAAGCTTTTAGGCAACATATATATATATGAAAGGGAAAAGCAAGTGGGAAAATTCCCGCTCAAGTCCCCGTAAAATTTTCAACACTTACGGAAGGGAAGAGGGGCTCCTCGGACTAGTTTTTGGGATTTGAAAGTGCAAAAAGTGAAGCAGTCGAAGCTTTTAGGCAATATATATATATATATATATGAGAGGGAAAAGCAAGCGGGAAAATTCTTGCTCAAGTACCCATAAAATCTTCAACCGTTGAATCTCCATCGTACTGTAGAACGTGGAGAACATGGAGCCGCAAAAAATAAATGCAAGCGCGTCTTGGATGCCGAAACATCAGGAGCGTGCTTTTAGGCAATTGAAAAGACAACTGCACAGACAGAGATGACGTAAGGATAGAGTAGAATAATTGTTGTAATGTTGAAATCCTCATTTTTTCCAACAAGCAAAAGAAGGGAATTTCGAGAGCAACACTCTGGACAATTTTACTGGTAAGGATAAACATCAGGAAGGAACAGGACAAAGGGAATTTGAGAAATATTTAGGAGAAAGCTGCTACCACCACATTAAATGTTCTACAGCTAACTACTTGGCCACATTAATGTGAAAGTGATATCTGAACAGTAATATTCAGCCTTACAGCTATCCCTAAAGACTTCAGGAAAGTGCTGATGAGATAAGGATCAAAGCCAACAACTTGATTTACACGTGGAAGGCTGATATGAAGCAAAACAGGATAATATAAAGAATAAAAACTCCATTACAAGGTGGTTATCTAAGAATCTGTAGAGAAAACACTATAGCAATAAATATTGTAATTTTAATCAAGTCCAAAACAAATTTAGACAAGAACGACTCCCCTCTGACATTGCCGAGGAAGATTTTCTTTGCACAAAATTTGTTTATCTTTATTTTCTTGTCATCTTTAACATATTATGATTGTTGTCCAACTCATTGAGATCTAGTTTCCAACTCACTCTCTACAAATTCATCGTGTTAGACTCCTTAAGCCTTAATCCTTTTACCTTTTGGGCTTAGGAACCAAATGTGCCCTTACAATAATAATAATAATAATAATAATGACTTATTTATGTTATGTTTTAAAATTAACACCTTAATTTGTAAAACTCATTTAATAAATTCATAGTATTAAACTATTAATAACATTATGACTTTTTAAATTTTTTGTTCTTTTGAATTTCATGATTATTTCCTTTAAACTCCACCCTAAAAGCTATAGCTACCTAATTTTTTTATTTTTCAATGCTCCGAACTCTTGAAAGTTTGTTGCATCACTCCTTTTCTGTGTCTTTTTTTCTTTTTAATTTCATGGTCCATGCCCTCAAACATCACGCTAAGATCGATGGCTATCTCATTATCTTTTTCGATTCTAATCCTTGAAATTTTGAAGATTGATCTCATCCACATACCTTCAACATCCCCACCAAGCCATTAATTCACATATGTGGATGCCCAATATATTCCGTCAAAAAAAAAATTAGTGGTCACACTTCTTGCTACGATTCTAATCCCTTGAAATTTTGAAGATTGATCTCATCTACATACCTTCAACATCCCCACCAAGCCATTAATTCACATATGTGGATGCCCAATATATTCCGTCAAAAAAAATTTAGTGGTCACACTTCTAGCTACGATTATTTCAAATTTTCAATCACTAAATATTTTTCTGTAATCACCAAAATCTTAGCAATAGTTTTATTGTTCAAATCGTGGTTTTCGGTTTTTAATTGATCATCAATTCTTATGTAGCCTTTTTTTTTTTTTTTTTGCATGCGAAATTACATAGTAATGGTTTGGAGTTGTGTCTAATATTGATTTTAGAAAGGATAATTTAAAAAATAACGTTTCATGACAAATATGTATAATAAAATAAGATAAGATGAATTGGCTTATAATCGGTGCATCATCCGAATTAGTATTTGATTTATAATTGATATGATGGAACTATATGCTTAATTAGGATAAATGAATTTCACAATCATGAAGATTGAAGCATCTCTCATATCGCAATCTCTTTAAGTTTCCTATATAATGAATGGTTTTTATAGTTATGTTAATGTTTTAAAAATCATGTCACTCTCAATCTTAATTTCAATTGTTTTTACAAAACACCCAAGGCAGCTTTCATAGAAGTTCATACTTCATATTTTCCACCACCGAATATTCCAAATTATAATATTTTTGTCCCATCAACCACGTCCTCGTTTCAGATATGTACCACAAAAATATTATCCAGACAAGATAAAATCACAATCTTGAATCCTATCCTAAAAATAAATAAAAAATCAAAATCAAAATCAAAATCTTGAACAATACAAAAGGGAAACGATATTCACAGCAAACTAAATATTATATATTTAAAGACAATAAATAAGATAAGATTCAATTACAAGAATAAATTGTTACTAACACCAACTTGGAAAGGACACATAATGAAAGTCACTCTCTCCTGGTCTAGCAAAGAAAAAAAACCAGCTAGCCATGGTAGAGAATTACATCATATTAACAGAAATTTTCTTTTGTACCCTCAAATTAACTAACCCCAAATCCTAAAGAGTAGCCCTGCAATTGCCAAAAATTCCATTGCAGTAGCTACACCTAAACCTCACTAACATAGACGCATGTAGAGACTAAACCCACCAAAACCCAAAAATACAAAAAAAAAAAATTACAATTAGACAGATTACACATAATAAATATATGACATAGGAAAATTTTAAGATGATAGAATAGCAGCCCAATCAATCTCAGATGGGTATTTCTCCAACATGAAATTATCCGAACCAATTTCCCACTCTGGCTCATTGGAATCCGGGAACGTGAGATCCGAAAAAGGTGAAGACCCGACCGACCCGTCACTCTCTGTCACAACCGATGACGTGGATGTAATCTCCACCTTACAACAATTCTCCGAAACCTTGGACTCCACCACCACTTCCTCCTCTTGTTTCTTCTTCTTCTTCAGCTCGGCTTCGGCTTCGGCTTTCTTCGACTTCTTACTCTGCTTCTCTGTCTTCGGCGGCGCGTTAGCCAAGCTTTCACAAATGGCTTGGAGCTTAGCGTCCACCGAGGAATGGAGAGGCTGGTACTCACCGAAATCGCCGCCTACGCAAGAGCCATGATGTCGAAGGTTTGGGAAGTTGAGCCTGGCAAAGTCGCCACGTAGCTTGTAAGCTGCTTTGTCGTAAGCCAAAGCGGCTTCTTCGGCTGTGTCGTAGGTACCGAGCCAGAGCCGAGTTCGGTTCTTTGGTAGCCGAATCTCAGCGACCCATTTGCCCCAATGTCGCTGCCTGACCCCTCTGTAAAGCTTTGTTGGTTTTGGAGGGGTACCCACTTGCTTCATTGGGATAGGTTTGGGACTCAAAAAGCTGAGGGTATTTGAAGAACAAGAACCATGTTGTGGCTGTTGATTTTGTGGGTAAAAGTGTTGGCTTTGGAGGTGGATCTGGGTTTGGATCTGGTGGATCTGAGATGGGGTTAGGTGGTTTAGCCCAATTGAACCCGGTTGCTCGAAACCTATAAGGTTTTGAGTCGAGAACCCGTCTGAAAACATGTGGGTCATCGAGGTGGAGCAACCATCTGGGTATGAAGAAGAGGGCTGGGTTTGGGTTGGGACTGAGGGAGAGAAAGAAAGATAGTTGTTGTAGCTGTAAGAAGGAGAAGAGAGAGAAGGTGCTGAGGAAGAAGAAGAAAGAAATGGAGACTGGGTTTCAGAGGGAGAGCTTGTTGTGGGTGTTGGGGAAGTACTTTTCATAAAAGGTTCAAGTGCTTCCATTAGCTCACCCCCAAAGGGTCCTGATGACTGAAGAGGTCTGCTACTGTAGAAATCCATTGTAGCTGCCATGCCTTCAAAACACTCAGAATATTTAATTAGACCAAACAAAGAAAAAAAAAAATAACACCAACCTGGTTCTTATCAAAATTAAAGAACAGGTTTTGGTTTCAAACACAAACCAGAAAATCAAAATCAAAATAGAACCTTTTTCTACAAAGAAAGATCTAAGAGGTTTAAAATAGACAACCTCTTGTAAACCTTTTTAAAGAAGCCTAAAAAAACAACCTTGAGGGAACCAAAAATTAACCCTCCAAGCTGATTCAAAGAAAAAAAAAATTAGAAAAATTAAAAACCCACCTAAAATTTACTAGAAATTAAAGAGAAATTTTTTTTTTTTTTTTAATAATAAAAAACCTGGATCTCGATTCTGAAAACACCTGGCTTTCGAAAATCCTTCTAAGTTTGCTTTTTATGCATTTCCAAAACAAACCCAAAAATCAAAACTTGAAAGACAGATGATTAACAGAAAGGGATTCAGAGAAGCGGGGTGATTCAGAGGGGGGGGATTAAGAGGAAGATGAAAAAGAAAACCAAAACACTCTTTTTTTTTTCTGCTTTCAGTTTTTTGTTTTCTCAGTGAATATCTCTCAACCTCACTCTGTTTTTGCTTCTTGAGCTAGCTCCTTTGCCCTCTTATATAGTGGAGTCCTGGTCCTTAGTTATCTCAGATTATTTTAACCTAAATCTTAATTATCTCACTCTAAACCACACTTACACTATTAAAATTGTAACGTCCTCCTCTCGTTTAGCCAGCTACGATTCATGACGCGAGCATTTTCAAGTTGACGATCTATGACCAATAGCGTTGTTACACGTACATGGGTCTTGTTCAAAAACCGACACCTGCCCTAGTGAAACCGTCAGGTGTCAGTGGTCCAAGAGACTTAATTTGTCCGAAGCTTGTTGACTACATTAACATGCGAGTGTGTTCACACTGGCGATTCCAATTGGTTGTTGGGATGTTAAATGCATTTGTTTTGCTCTCCCTTTCTCTTTTGAAAATCGCAACACCGTGCACTGCACTTTGCACGTTTCACGCTTTTTTACTGTTTTCACTTGCTTAGCTTTTCAATTCATGTTTCTCAAAAAAAAAAAAAAAAAAAAGCTTTTCAATTCATTAACAACCAGTGTACCAAAACAAAATACACCATTTTTGTCTCATTTCGCATAACTTGTAGTTCACGCTATAAGCAGTAGCAGAAATTTTATATTTTAGGCCAAGAGATAAATTAGGATGGACGGACACTTTAATAGAGTGTCTATTAGTATCGTAACAGTGTTTTAATTGAGAATTATGTTATAATTTTTTTAAAATTGTAAGTTTCGTTATATTGTACCGAACTCATATCTGAATTCATGTTTGTGTTAGTGTCCGAGCATCTAGGATATAAATTGCATCATTTAAATTTGATTGAAATTCATTTTAGTACTCTAACTTTATTTTGATCAATTGAGTTCTTTAAATTTCAAATTTATTAAATTTAAGTTTTCCTATCCAATTTGTTAAAATTTTGGTATTAAAAAAAATATTTTTCAATAGTTAATTGCATATTTAAGAACAATTTTTTTTATGGAATTGGACAAATGACTTAATTAAATAAATTTAAAACTTAAAAGACTAAAATGAATTTCAGCTAGTCAAAATTAGTTAATTGACTCTCTAAGTTTGGCTGAAATTTACATTTTAGCATATATTATTTTTCATTAACTAGAGATTTAAAACGTATAACTTATATAAAATACTGCTTATTCTTTTTGCCATAAATATTAGACATGATATAATATAAAATCTTATCCGCACATCTTAGTCGAACTTAAATGATACCATTTACATTTTAACCTATATTTTATTATGGTCATGCTCTTGCATTTTTTTATTAACTAAAGATTTAAAATGTACAACTTCTATAAAAAAACTACTTTTCTTTTTGTTATAAATATTAGACATGATATAATATAAAATCTTATCCACACGATGAAGCGGTGAAAAGAAGTTGATAGTGGGCTTCTGATCTAAAAATGAGTTCCCCACTTCTTTTATCTTTGGTTGGACTAATTGAAAGAATATTTTTTTTAAAAATGTTACGTCACAAATTATTATACAATATTTTTACAAATTATTGATATGTTTAACTTCTTATTAGTTTTTTTTAGGCCTACCATTAATATTATATTTTTATTTATCAATAATTGTTTACCATATCAAATTTTGTAAAAAAGTTTGTATTTCTAATATTTCTTTTTTTTTTTTAAGTAGCTTGAGTATGACAGCCGCTCCATTTGAGCATTTATATTGCATTACTCACGGACTAGTCTAATTCAAAATTTTCATTTCAAATTCAAAAATAATAATAATAATAATAATTGAGTCAAGTGTGAGATGCATTTGAAAATGATAACAAAAATGCAAAAAGTAGTTTCTTAAGTTTTTTTTTTTTTTTTTGATAGGAAGTTGTTTCTTAAGTTTAGTCTTGCTTAAAAGTTTGGCTAGGCCGATTGAATGTGTTGGAATATGGTCTAATTCTCTTCTCTTGTTTCGGATAAAGAATATGATCCTTTATATATATATATATATATTAAAAAATTCTTTTTTACAATAAGTGGGAAAAGGAATCGAAGCAAGAGAACTGAGAACATATCTTTGAGAAAAGTTGACCCATGATGAGAAGCCTCTAAAATAAAAATATAAAAAATATAGCAAAAGCTCATTAAATTCACTCATTAATTAATAATGACAAACGTCTTATCCTCCTTGCAGTGTAACTGTGTATCCTTTGGCGTTTTTTATAAGCCCTCTTTTCTAATAAATACTTCACAAACTAAAGTACAAATCTTATGAAGCATTCATGTTTAAATTTTTATCCAATCAATTGAATTTTAAAAATAAAAACTATAACAATTATCGAATTAGCTTAAGAGTTATCTTTTATTATTTTTTTTTAAAAAGATCCACACATTATTCATGATACTTCCTTCAACCACAATGATTCCTATATATTTCTTTACTGTCATTACTTTTTAACTAATTACTTCTAGCCCAATCTTCTACTAATAAAAAAACCTTCTCTCTCTCTCTCTCTTATATATATATATATATATATTTTTTTGAAATGTTGATGTAGTTTTTTTTTTTCTCATTTTTCTTTTTTGTGGCTAACTTGATTTAATATGTCGAAAATCCATAATCGACCTCAAAATTTTAGACTAAGACTTTGTTGTCATAAATATTGAAGTAACTTTTTAATGTTGCTTAAATTATTTTTTATCATCATTGAGTGACACATAAACAATCCATTAGCTACCTTAATACTTTATTGTGAGATAGATGACAACAAAAATAAAATTGAAATTATCTCAAAAATTCAAGGGGCTCAAGTGAAATAAGAAAAAAAAATGATAAAAGTAAAAATGAAAACACACAAGTGATGATTTGCCACAATAAAAAAAATGAAAATCATGTTAACAGATACTTTTATAGCATTTGTTATTAGAAAATTTTAAGAAATTTTTTATATTTATAAAAAAAAATTAAAAAAAAGTTATTTTTCTCTTTTTTCATATAAATTTTTTTAAAATATTTCTTAAACTAATTTCAGTTAATTTTTTCCAATAAAAAAATTAGCCTGTTTAAACAAAAATGGTCAACGTCATTTAATCCGAAACCCAAAAAAAGGTAATTAACTCGGTGGGGTCACGCTGACATGACTCAAAAAGTTCAAGAATCCAAAGCCAAGTGATCCGACAACCACTCGATGAAAAAGAGGCCCCACCTAAAATGATCTGACGACATGATGACCATATCCTACGTCGGAGATGGTCCATGTCTACAGGAGCCACGATAACAAAAGGCACCAAATAATACTCACTTTGGGGCAAAAACGTGGGATAACAGTCTCAAAAACCAAAATGAACGGTTTAAACCATGGTTTCGTTGACCCTAGTTTGGTTACGGCGGGCGGGGTTACGGCGCAAGATAGCATCAAGTGGGCATGCACGTCACGTGAGAGGAGGACGACAAGCTCTACTATTGTGGCGCCGGATGCTGCAACATACACCCTTGGATCTTGCGGATCGTGTGATATCGATCGGGACATTACTCATTGACCCACGCGCGGCGCATAACAAGAGAGAATCCCTTCTCATTTGTTAGAAAAATTAACAAATTACACATCAAAATTGGAAGAGTATTTCTTGACAAAGACCGGGGACTAATCTTCATGATTAATATAAACGACCAAGAAGGCAAGAAGCAGTATTATTGAATCTTTATATTAATAATTTAATAAAATTTAATCCATTAATTTTAAAATAAATAGATAAAATTATAGAGTTATATTAATAGGTGCACTTATGATAATTGTTAATAAGTCACGAGAGATGTTACGTCCACAATATTTTTACAATATTTTCACAACATATCATAGGTGGTTAGTTGTTATTCGTTCAAATTTGAACCTAACATTAAGATTACTTTTTTATCTCAATAATAACAATCAGTAACGACTTGCCACTTAGGATTTGTTGTAAAAATATTGTGAAAATATTGTGAACATATCATTTCTCATAAGGTATACCAAAAAAAGTTTGATACTATTTTTATGAAAAATAGAAAAAATTGTTAAAAAGTTAATTGTTTTATTTATTTTCTCATAAAAAATTTCTTATAATAGTTCACTAAAAATACCTTTGGAAAATCTGTTAACTTTTCTCAAAATTATATATTTACTTTTTTTTAAGATTAGAATTTCTTAAGAATTATGGAGGGCAAATTTTTATAATTAACCAATCCATAAGCAAACATTCCACCACGTCGTATTAAAGTAAATCCATGTTAGAATGATAAAATGATATATAAAACGGTTTTAAGTAAATAAGACAATTTATTTGTTTAAAATGTTTTTTTATGCCCCATTTTTTTTCTTCAAATTGTTCAATTATAAAATGTAATAACAAGCGAGGGAGAAGTTTTAAATTTTATTTCCCCTAAAATAAAATGGGGGTTCAGATTGGGTTGAAATGCTAATGCATTGAACTCGACACAATGTGAACAATTTTAAAAAATAAAAATGATCACATATCACCATTATATGAGATTTAATATAGTTTAATATTCAAGAGAACTTAATCCAAGCATTACTCATCAAATACGGTATTAGAACCATAACCTTCTTTGCTTGTAAGAGTATCTCATGAGACGGTTTCTTGAGATAAATTTTTTTACGATACATGTGAGATGGAAGGTAGTGATCACGCTTTAGGAGCTCGCGTTGGCAGTGAAATGACGGAGGGCGCACGATTTTCTTTAGGGGGAATTATTTTGTGTGCTCGTGAGTAGGTGAAATTCAGAGTGAACTGGGTGACTAGACCCGGCAGTGTTGGTTAGGTTAGGTTAGTTGACCGATTGGGTTGAGAGAATCCGGAATGAATCTTGGGCCATGTCCGAAGGGAACGTGGAGCCGCAATTTTCAAACAATTGAGTCATGTGTTTCCTCAAAGTCACGTTGTTGTATTGTAAAATTCAAACCTCTATCATTAATCCATACGCCTAGAAGCAGTATTATTTGCTTTTTATTCCTATTTTTTGTTAAAAGTTTTTTTCTTTTTTCTGTTCTATCTTTCAGGTTCTCTTTTAAAGTTGTATAAAATGTGTGGATGATAGAAAATATTATCGAGACGATATTCTTTAAAAAGTAATACTAATTTCTATTCAAGTTAAAATTTTTATATTAAAGAAAGAATATCATTTTATAAATTAGATGCTCTACATCAATATTTAGTTGGTTTACAAGCAAATCAAGATCCTCTTATAGCCATACTTGCTGCGTGGTTGAATCAAGAAGAAAGAAAACTTAATAGAATATATTTATGAGTGCTATTATCATAATAGACCATTTTAAAAAATGTTAATATTACTTTTATGTGAAATGTAAAAAACTATTTAAAAAAATAATTATTTTGATCTTTTCTCATAAAAAAAGTTTCTAAAATGACCTTTTAAACTAATGTCTTTGAGGTATTCATTAAATTTTCCCTATATTTATTTATCTTGACGAAACCATGATGAAACCTACAAAGCTAATAATTCCTTGGAAATTATTTTAAACAAAAAATTATTCCTTGGAAATCTCTATCTCTATGTTCTTCTAATTAAAAAAATAATGCTAAAAATACAAACTTTTTTATAAAAAATTTTACAAACTGCTAATATGGTGAATGATTATTAGTAAATGAAAAAGTAATGTTAATAATGGGTTTAGATGAAAACCAATAAGAAGTTAGTCACATCAATAATTCGTACAAATATTATAAAATAGCTTGTGGCTGTAGACTTGAATTAGTCTCACTTAATGTTTAAACGGGCCATTATGTATTTAATTTTGGATGGTTGTTAGTAGGTAAGAGTAATAAATACGAAGGTGAAGACGGTCTTTCCATAAAAGTTACTACTCCTCGGCTCATACGATTTTTGTGTTGTAGACTTGAATTAGTCTCACTTAATGTTTAAATGGGCCATTATTTATTTAATTTTGGATGGTTGTTAGTAGGTAAGAGTAATAAATACGACGGTGAAGACGGTCTTTCCATAAAAGTTACCACTCCTCAGCTCATAGGATTTTCAATTGATGGGTAATCTNTAATGTAAATGTCATAAAACCATTTAAAAAATGTTATATATTACTTTTATGTGAAATGTAAAAAACTATTAAAAATAATTATTTTGATCTTTTCTCATAAAAAAAAAAGTTCAAAATGACCTTTTAAACTAATGTCTTTGAGGTATTCATTAAATTTTCCCTATATTTATTTATCTTGACGAAACCATGATGAAACCTACAAAGCTAATAATTCCTTGGAAATTATTTTAAACAAAAAATTATTCCTTGGAAATCTCTATCTCTATGTTCTTCTAATTAAAAAAAAAATAATGCTAAAAATACAAACTTTTTTATAAAAAATTTTACAAACTGCTAATATGGTGAATGATTATTAGTAAATGAAAAAGTAATGTTAATAATGGGTTTAGATGAAAACCAATAAGAAGTTAGTCACATCAATAATTCGTACAAATATTATAAAATAGCTTGTGGCTGTAGACTTGAATTAGTCTCACTTAATGTTTAAACGGGCCATTATGTATTTAATTTTGGATGGTTGTTAGTAGGTAAGAGTAATAAATACGAAGGTGAAGACGGTCTTTCCATAAAAGTTACTACTCCTCGGCTCATACGATTTTTGTGTTGTAGACTTGAATTAGTCTCACTTAATGTTTAAATGGGCCATTATTTATTTAATTTTGGATGGTTGTTAGTAGGTAAGAGTAATAAATACGACGGTGAAGACGGTCTTTCCATAAAAGTTACCACTCCTCAGCTCATACGATTTTCAATTGATGGGTAATCTTTTGTTGTCTCGAATGCTCAAAGACCATATGGAGGAGCCAAGGGATTCCCTCAATCCCCTAATAAAGCACGTAGTGATTTGGCTTTGTGAGAGTTGGTTTGGATTGTCAGTGTACTTTAAATGTTCTTAATGAGCGAGGTCCAAGATCAATGTGCCCCCCCTTGTTTATCCTCGTGAGGTGGTCTCTCAAAATCAATAATGATTGTTTTTAATTAATTATCATGTCAATACACTAATTGATTGTTGTTGTAGGTGTTCTTAATTAATTATTATGTCAATACACTAATTGATTGTTGTTGTAGGCGATAAATGAATTTAAAAAAATTTATTTGATGACAAAGGACTTTACTAATTGAATTAATTTATAATTATCCTATACTTAAAATTTGCCTTTTAACTTTCAAAAAGACTGGGTGGTTAATTTTTTAGAAAAATGGACATAGTATTTAGATCATTACCAAAGAAAAAAGGAATATATAATTCAAAATATTGATTATAAGGGTTTGGTTAATGGTGAATTCGAGTTAGCTCAACTAATAAAGTTTCTGATAGTTGAATATGATATTTGGGATTCAATTCCTGCTACCACAAAAAACTGACTGGTGTATTGGTTTGATGATAAAATAGCTATCACAAGGTGCAGACGCCATATATTAAAACTCTCCCTCAAAACGGTTGTCTTAGGCATTTGTTAATTGACAATTTTAGAAAAATTTTGAAACAATTTTCATGAAAAATATATAATAAAAAAATGGGCAAAAAAACTATTTTCTTTTTCTTTTTCTTTTTCTTTTTTTTATAAAATTTAAAAAAAAAATATTACCTAAACTAATAACATTAGAATTCGTTACTTTTTCCCTTTTTTATAATGAGACAAAATGGATAGCCAAAGGCAAAAAGAAAAGCTAATTGCCTAATTGGTGATAGCTGTAAACACGGATTAAAAGTTAAACCCAATGATGAGGTATGATTTCGACTTAATGGTGGAAAAGAGAGGTCTTAAAATGACATCTAACAAGCATTGGACACAAAATTTTTAGTATTAAATTTTTTTTCAAAAAATAATCATTGATGTTGTTATTTGTGAAAAATGCTGTGTGACCAACATTAGCATTGCTCATTAAAAAAAAAAAAAAAAAAAACCATAGCAATTGCTCTATGATGAGAAATTGATCGATTTTGCAGTAGGCGAGAAGAGTGAAGAGAAATTGGCGGTGCAGACATATATTAAATAAAGTTGTAAGCGTAAGGAAGAAGCGAAATTGTCCGGAATGTTCGAGGTGGGACCCACCCACCATGGAAAAAAACGAAAAGCAAAGCAAAGCAAAAATTTCACGCGGTTTTGGGTCACAGTCTCTCTCAGATCAGTCTTCTTTATATAATAATAGTGTATCAGTTGCCTCACGCTTTGGCCGTTTTTCTTTCAATCCGCAACCGCTAAAACGTTGCACGTGTTCTCCATAAAACGGGATGCATGACTTTTTGATCAAAGTGGAGAGTGATGGTCGTTGCTGGTTGTGGACTTTCTCTTACCCTCACATTAATGCTACACTTTAAGCCATCAGATCTATTTCTATTGACTGTGTCAGAATTTAATTTATGGGTTCACTAAGTTATGCCTGCTAGCTAGCTGTAAACTGTAGACTTTTATTTTTTTATTTTTGATTCTAGCTGTACACTGTAGACTGACCTGGAGCTGAGGCAAATGTAACTTCAATCACAGTAAGAGCATTCACATCAGTATTTCTATTTTACAACATCTATTTTTACATTAAAACCTACTTTTTCTATTTTACACTACCACTTTTACAAAACCAATCAACTCATTTATTTTACAAGTTATTGCAATAAAATATTCATTCCTCTCACTTTTTTTATTATTTCCTCACCTCACTCTTTAATATACGCGGGTTCTCTCTCTCTCTCTCTCTTTTCATTTTTGCTGAACACGTCTCTCTCTCTCTATCTGTGCTCTCTTCTGCCTTCTCTCATAATTTCTCAAAAAAAAACCAGCGACCCACTTCGGCGACCCACTTCTCGCGACCCACCCAGCGACCGGCGACCCACCAGCGACCAGCGACCAGCGACCAGCGACCGGCGACCCCCAACGACCAGCGGACAGCGACCCGCGAAGAAGTTCACGGCGACCCACCCAGCGACCTACGATTTCACGGCGACTCACCCTGCGACCAGCGACCCACGGAGAAGTTCACGGCCCACCCAGCGACCCACGAAGAAAACCCAGCGAACCGAAGTTCACGGCGACCCACGAGCTGAGCTCTGACGACCCACGAACCGAGCTCCGGCGACCCACGGTCAGACGAGCACCGATCGGACAGCTCCACTTCTCAAACAAAACCCAACTCTATACCCGATCTCTAACAAAACCCAATCTCCAACGAGCACCGATCTGATCTCTGACAAGCACCGGTCAAATCTCCGAGCACCGATCTCCAGCAAGCACCGATCTCCAGGTGGGTTTGTCTGTGTTCTTTGTGGTGGGTTTGTCTGTGTTCTTTGTGTGTGGCTGTGTTTGTGTTTGTGTTTGTGTGCATCTGATGAGGAGAAGAAGATGAGGAGGTGAGGTAGTTGTGCACGGAGAGAAGAGAGAGAAAAATTGGGTGCGAATTTATATTAATAAAATAATAAATACATGTGCTACAGTAACCGTGTATATATACACGGTTACTGTAGCTCATGGATAAATATGAGCATTATTATTCCAGACTTTGGAAACAGCTGATGTGGAGCAATTTTGATATATATAAAACGTGTAAAAATGGGTAGTGTATTTGTATTATACATGAGTTTTCACATACTGATGTGAATGCTCTAAATAGGATAGGTACACCATAGAGACAACCGCTATAATACAGGGTCTAATTTTTGTTTTTTATTTAATTTTTTTTTTAGCGGTCTTCTTAATATTAAGGATCCATNGTCAAATGTTCAATGAACTGTACAAAACCGGTTTGGAAAGCTGAAAAAAAGAAAGGCAAACGCGTTTTGGAAGCGCGTTTAACGCACACTAAAGTGTCTTGTTTGAATTATTAATAATTCATTAAAAAAATTTTTGAGAAAAGATATCAGTCTTATTAAATCAAATTAGCCATATCGAACTCTTTCTCAACAAAAAAAAAAAAAAAAAAAAACATATTAGA
The DNA here is from genome assembly GCF_002906115.3 of Quercus suber. Classification (NCBI taxonomy): domain Eukaryota; kingdom Viridiplantae; phylum Streptophyta; class Magnoliopsida; order Fagales; family Fagaceae; genus Quercus; species Quercus suber. The sequence goes on along the minus strand of NW_027069658.1, from coordinate 976,821 downwards.
TGAAGTATAAGATAAATAGGTGGTGAACATCTTTTATTATACAATACAATTAATTAATAATTAAAATCTAGCTAACTGTAAGCATTTTTACACCTCTTTTGTACAAGAAAAATCAATTTTGAGAAGTTTAGAAATTTTGATATTGTTTTAATAAGAAATATAAAAAATGTTTAAAAAATTTTTTTTTTATAAATCTTTTATAAAACCTCTTAACCAATGCTCTTAAATATAAGTTAACTTTTCCTTTGTTTGAAGTTAATTGCTATATATAGAAGTAATAATTTGACATATTTAATGATTAAAAAATAGATTTTTCTTCCCTCCGTCTTTATTATCTTATAATTTTTTTTTTTTTTGGAGCAATTTCTAACAATTTTTTCCCAATCCAAATCCAAGCTATACCCTATATAGAAAGTTGAGAAATGTCATTGGGTGTCCGATGGGCATCAAGTAATTTTAATTTTTTTTATTATTACTATTAAAGTTAGGTTAAAATCTACTAGTAGTTTTACGAAGCTGTAAATAAACAAAATAAGTTAAAAGTTAAATGAGAATGACAAATGGAGACTAAGGTTGCAATTGGACAACTTATTTTCTACCAATTTATTTTACTATTTAGCTTATTTTTGTTACTATTTATGAATTTCACTACATTTTTTTGTACTATTCATGAGTCTCACTGTACTATTTTAGTTAACTTTTACCTTTATCTACAATACTTTCAGTAAAAAAATTTCAGTTTCAGCAAATTAAGTGTGATGATACACAGTAAATTAGTAGACCAAATGCTTCAGATTTAAGTGGCGAGAGAATCACTTGAGAAACCTAAAAGAATGAACACACAATCAAAGATAACCGGGGAGGACCGACCAAGAACCTTCCAATGATAAAGTCAGTTATTTTTCTCAAATTTTGGAATTCCAATCTCTTTGGAAATGTTAGAAAAGACTTACTTTAATTTGGTGTAGATGGATGCTTATATAGCACCTAAAATGGTTACTTGTCTAGTAATTTCCCCTATCATTGAGAAGGTCGAAAGGTTCGGAGTGAACTTCCATAACTGCCATGAAAGTTATATTGTTTGGCTTTATTTTCCATAACCGTCATTGAGAGCAATTTTGTAGCAATGAACCTCGGTTTTTACTTGTTCTACGAAATATGAACATGGAGCTCGTCCAAAACTTGTATAGAGAAACACGCTCGAAATGTACAGAGGCCGTCCAAGCATCTTTTTGGATGGACGACCTTGTCATGGACGAGCATTCTATACAATTCACTTTCCTGTCTTTGCCCTGGACAACCATCATGGACGATTTTGGAGTTGGCGTATTTATCACACCATCAAAGTGGATTCTAAACAGACCCTAAGTCAAAATTAATATATATTTTTTTCTTGAATAAAGTCAAGATTAAATTGTTGAAGGAACTTCGACAGATTTAAGTGGCGAGAGAATCACTTGAGAAACCTAAAAGAATGAACACACAATCAAAGATAACCGGGGAGGACCGACCAAGAACCTTCCAATGATAAAGTCAATTATTTTTCTCAAATTTTGGAATTCCAATCTCTTTGGAAGTGTTAGAAAAGACTTACTTTAATTTGGTGTAGATGGATGCTTATATAGCACCTAAAACGGTTACTTGTCTAGTAATTTCCCCTATCATTGAGAAGGTCGAAAGGTTCGGAGTGAACTTCCATAACTGCCATGAAAATTATATTGTTTGGCTTTATTTTCCATAACCGTCATTGAGGGCAATTTTGTAGCAATGAACCTCGGTTTTTACTTGTTCTACGAAATATGAACATGGAGCTCGTCCAAAACTTGTATAGAGAAACACGCTCGAAATGTACAGAGGCCGTCCAAGCATCTTTTTGGATGGACGACCTTGTCATGGACGAGCATTCTATACAATTCACTTTCCTGTCTTTGCCCTGGACAACCATCATGGACGATTTTGGAGTTGGCGTATTTATCACACCATCAAAGTGGATTCTAAACAGACCCTAAGTCAAAATTAATATATATTTTTTTCTTGAATAAAGTCAAGATTAAATTGTTGAAGGAACTTCGAATTCTATTAATTTATCTCCATAATCTTCTTTTTCCTTCTTGTGACAAATGGATAGATACTTGTTCGAGAAATACACACCTGATAGGCTGATTTTAGTCAAAAAGGGAAGAAAGGTATTGCTCGAGAAAACTTATCCTGCACTCTTTTGTTTTTTTAATCTAACTTTCTAGAAAAGCAATACTAAACTTATGCAGCAAGCTGGCGTCCATGATTGGAGCTCCCTCTCATTATTCTTGCCAACATTAAACGGATGGTTTTGAAACTGAATTTTTTTTTTTAAAGAGAGTTTTAATCTATGGTGTTAGCTCTTAATGATAGCTTTTTAACATCTTATCACGACATCAATTAGTTTTTGGTGTAGGCAGGAAACTGAAAGTTACATATACACACAAACTAGCTTTGTATTTTTAGCATTAGAAGGATAGTTTTTTATTAATAACTTTTCGGTTCTCTCCTTATTAGTTATTACTTATTACCCATGCGTATTAATCAAAACTGTGGATTCCAACTGGTAAAATCTATTATTATTGAATAATTATATACATATATGGTCAACAAGATGGACCTTTTACCCCTTGAATCTAATTTTCCACGCAATTGCGCTCTAATTTTTTCCCTTCTTGCTTGATATTGGCTTTGAGGGAAGGTTGTTTTAGCTTGACTTGTAGTTCTTCCTAATTTTATGCACGCTTTTGTCAATTTAGCAAAAAAAAAAAGTAAGAAGCACGTTTTAGCATGATATATAATCAACCCAAAATGAAGGATGGTTTACGGGAGCTAATAATTGATATCCTAACTGATAAAGTGATAATATCTAAGCGAGGTGATGATTGACGAAAAGGAAGAGGATAGGTTGAGAGCTTCGGCCCAACTCACACTATTTATTTGTTTATTGGAAAATAAGGCTAAAAATATGTTTTATTGGGAAAATTCGTAACATGATCACTTAAAAAAAAAAAAAAATTAATAAAGGAAACTGCTCGTTAGGTTGGTTAGGTCAACTTCATACGTTCCAATTTTATATATAAAAAGATCAAGACCCAGCATCCAAATATCATTGAGTATGGTTTACAAAAAAACAGTAAACTAATTGTGATAAATTCATACTTTTGCTGCATTGCAATATTCTTATTAGAATTTGAAAATTCATAAAATTTAGGACAAACTTCAAAATTGAGTAATGTCTTTCTTGATTTATTGGAAATAAGCATTTTATCTCTTGTTGTTTTTATTTATTTATTTATTTATTTATTTGTTATAATGGATAGTTGGAGGTGAGAGGATTTGAGCATTAGATATCTCTGTTAAAAATACTATGAGATGATAATCAATTGAGTTACAAAGTTCTTAACAATTTTACCATTAAGATTTTCATAAAATTTAACCCACAAAAAAAATCAATTTATGTTTAACACGGCTTTTTTTTTTTTTTTAAATGACTTTTGAGCCCAGCTTGACGAAAATTTTAATGATATGGGGCAAAGTAATTACTAAAAATACCAGAGAGTTCATTGTTTTTGAAGTTTTTAAGGCAACATCGTAATTTTCCTCAAAAAAAAAGAAAACATCAAATTTAGAGAGGAAAGTGTAATTAACTTCTAAATCTGAGTAAAATTTTGTTAAGATATTACATATTAGAGTCCATTATTATTATTATTTTATAATTTGATATTTGGGAGAGATGAGATTTGAATCATGTATGTTTCCATTGAAAACACTATAAAGTACCAATTAAATTACAAAATTCCTGAATGTATTGAGTATTTAAGTCATGTAAGCTTAATCTATTGAATAGGTCATTAAAATTGTACAACTCCGACCTACAACCTACTTTTTGGCCTAGAAGGACTTGTATTTGAAAGTTTTTCCATAAGTCTTGTACGATTTTATTAGACAATTACTAATTCATGTATCCTTTATCAGATGGTTTTCGCCTGTGGAACCTTTCAACTCTCAAACCTTAGGACAATTCAGAAATCACCTAATTTTCTACACATAAATTGAATATGCACCTCTCTTTTTTTCAATAAATGCTCACCACATTTAGTAACGGTGAAAAACCTTAGATTCCTCAAATATAATACCAAACTCAAAGGTGGGATGTGGGAACAATCCAACATCAATTTGACAATTAGATTAGAGCAGCTTTGACTTCAAGGCTTCAAGCCCGAGGACACATAAGACATGTTGCCTGATTTTCTAGATCCAGCCTGCAAAATTTTCAGCATGAAAGTTAGGCCAAATGTCTTGACCAATTCAAAACCAACCTTGATAGAGTTAAGGTTACAATTTGGCCACCTGAGCCACACACAAGCAGTGCCAAGAAATGGGATACAGAATCAAAATGAAACAACCAATGATTTGTCCTAAAGTTAAAGAGGTCAAAGTGATTACTACTTTCCCTAGAATTTCTTGCACAAATCTTTGTCCCATTTTCATGACTGAGCTGGCAAGGTAGGGGAAGACACTGTAATTGACAAATGATTTGTGTCATTAAATTTTTAGGATCATAAGCAAAGCAATAAAATCTTGTCATTTTCCGGGCAGTTCCTTTGTCATTATGTAGCTAAAGATATTCATGGTGATTTTGTGGGGGAGTCTCTAATTTCACTTTTTCACGACATTGGATAATGCATATGGCTTTGTAGGTGATTATACTGATTATTTCAAGCTTCTTTTGTTATTTTTCCGCAGGCTAAGGATCTTGCTTCTTTCTTTTTTGTTGAGTGGGTACAAAGTTTAACATCAGAGCTAGAAGTTGGGTTCACATTTTGTACCAATAAAATTCAATTGGTGACCAGAGTTTGGTTAAACTTAACCCTACGAAATATCTATATATAAAATAAAAGAGGACCTAAGTTGGAATGTTGCAAAAAAGGTTAGCATATGAATTGCCCAATAAAGTTTTTTTTTTTTTGTTTTAATTTTTTTTGTGTCTACCTACCTACCTAGCCAAATATCTGATATCAAGTTCATTTTTTGAGCATCAGGGGCGCGTCAAGATCAAATCGAATTGAAATCAAAAGTTTCCTTTTTCTATATGATGCTTTTATGAAAAATCATCATTAATTTTTCTTTAAGTCATTTCAATCAAAAGACTTTCTCAAAAGTTAATAAATTAAGAAAAAAGAAAGAAAAGAAAAGAGTATTGGAGCTTACAACCCAGTTTGAAAGAGTTAACTTGGTTAAGCAATCGACTTTTTTTTTGTTGGGTAAAACGTTAAGCAATCGCCCTCATTCTATACGGATTTTAACAATTTTATTGTTGCTTTTTTTCCTCTCTCTCTCTTTTTTTTTTTTTTTTTGACTTCTTTTTCCCTCGTGATGAATAAAGAGATTGATGTAAAACAAGAACTACAACATTAATGCAACTTGTCCTATCTTTCTTTCCCTTCAAGGTCACAACAGAAAGAAAAAAGAGAGGAGATAAGAATGGTTCTCACAAAATTACAAAAATGCTCAGTTGATAAAATTATTGGCAACAAAAATTGATTCTCTAATGATAAATAAATTAAAAATTAAAAAACAGTAACATGATAGTCTGACTCTACAACTGATTTCTAATTAGTAATAATAATTGATTAGTCAAGTTCTATATGAATTTTTTTTTCTCGGGCAAGGTTAATATTAACCATGTACTGTTAATTAGTTATAATGGGGGAGTTTATATAAAATAATAATAATAATAAATTAATAATGGGAAAAAGTGATTTTTTTTTCTTTCTTTTTTTTTTTTTTTGGGAAGGATAGGGGCCGACTAGTTTGGACCAGCAACATGGGAATTGAAATGTAAAGGGTTGGGGAAATGCGCCATTCGCTACAAGCCCATTGACAAAACTGCAAAAGAGTATTTAAGGTGTGATATAAATTATGTTGAATGGGCCCTTCTTATTTTCTTTTCTTCTTTTTATTTGAATATTTTTGATGTGATGTTGAATGGAATAATGAATATATATATATATATATATATTTTTTTTTTTTGAGAAGTGTTGAATGGATCTTATTTGTCTCTCAAATTGAGAAGCTGAAAAAAGCTATGATAAAATTTATATGAATGGGTCATTACTCATTAAGGACCTATTACCCCGCATTTGATTATATTGGTTAATTTAATGTGTGTTTAGTTTTATTTTTTTTAAAGATCTTATTTAACTTATTTGTTTGTATACAGCATTTTATTTTTTTCACTTTTTCTTTAAAGTACAACTATATTTGGTCCATACTTTTGGATACTTTAAATAAATACTAATAAATAAACAAATTCAAACGAAAGCTTAATAGTGTAGGTGAAAAGCTTATCAAAAAAAAAAAAGTGTAGGTGAAAAGAAGAAAAAATATAAATGCAAAAGATAGATCAGGCCAAGAGTCCCGTGGCTAAATTAATGATACAGCTTGGTTGGAGTATTAGACAAATAGTAACAATAACTATAAAAACAACAAAATGCAAAGGTGAAAATTTCGTTCTCTGTTTTATAGTGAAGTTATTTTTTGAGTTCCCTAGACGGCTAGACTTCAATATCTCGAAAGAACCGCCGACAACTCTTTTTGGGATGCCTTTTTGTTCACTGCCGACACATTATTTAATTGTTTTCATAATAGGAGTCTGAGCTTTTGCGTAAATCTCTGGTACCTCGAGCACGGAAAATAATATTTCTCTCTCTTACATTTATAGTGTGTCCTCTTAAACTTATGATTGATCCACAATAAATAGTAGAGGAACTATCATTTTTTTCATTTTCTCGTAGTTAAGAATAGTTGAAACATTTTCCCTTGGATCCTTTATACCTGCTAGAATACTTGAAACATTTTGAGCTGGGCCAACGTTAGCCCAAACGTATTTTAAATTTATGACAGTACTGGGCCGGACTTTTGGCAAAACAAAACTGATAAATGGAGATATTGAGATATTCCTTCAATGTTCAATCTAACCTAGGAATACAACACGAACTCAATACAGATTTTTGTAAGTTAGAATTGGGCCTTAATGGATTTGGGTCATAAACGGGTCAACCCAAAAGCAATACGATAAGAAACGTGTTATAAGCAGGTCAATCTGCGAATATGACACAAACTCGATACAGATTTTTGTAGATTAGGGTTGGGTCTTAATGGATTTGGGTCATAAACGGGTCAACCCGAAAGTAATACGATAAGAAACGTGTTATAAGCGGGTCAATCCGCGAATATGACACAAACTCGATACAGATTTTTGTAGGTTAGGGTTGGGCCTTAATGGATTTGGGTCGTAAACGGGTCAACCCGAAAGTAATACGATAAGAAACGTGTTATAAGCGGGTCAATCCGCAATAGACACGTTTGACACATAAATTTATTTGTGTTAAGCCAAAATGACCCACTTAACACAATCCGTTTAACTCGTATAACAAATAAATATTCATTTTATTTTAGAAATGTCAAATACCTTTTATATCCAACATATATTTTAAATTTAAAAAGAAAAGTGAGTAATTATAAAAACTTATAAGGGATATAATTAGAATCTATGGATGATAATCGTAGTCATAGTCAGGATTAGACTACTATTTGCTCCAATTATTTCAATATTGATACTTAATATTTGACGAGTTCCAATGATATTATATTTTTGTTGAACTATGTTGTTTTGTTTTTGTTAAACTATGTTATTTTGAATTTGGATTGAAGTGTATGCACTTGTTTTAAAGTGTAAAGAACTTATTTCTAGATGAATGTTATATTTTTGTTGAACTATATTATTTTGAATGTGGGTTAAAAACTTGAAATGTATGCACTGCTTTTGGGATGTAAAAAAAATTATTTCTAAAATGGGAAAAAGTGATTTTTTTTTTTTTTTTTTTTGGGAAGGATAGGGGCCGACTAGTTTGGACCAGCAACATGGGAATTGAAATGTAAAGGGGTTGAGGAAATGTGCCATTCGCTACAAGCCCATTGACAAAACTGCAAAAGAGTATTTAAGGTGTGATATAAATTATGTTGAATGGGCCCTTCTTATTTTCTTTTCTTCTTTTTATTTGAATATTTTTGATGTGATGTTGAATGGAATAATGAATATATATATATATATATATTTTTTTTTTTTGAGAAGTGTTGAATGGATCTTATTTGTCTCTCAAATTGAGAAGCTGAAAAAAGCTATGATAAAATTTATATGAATGGGTCATTACTCATTAAGGACCTATTACCCCGCATTTGATTATATTGGTTAATTTAATGTGTGTTTAGTTTTATTTTTTTTAAAGATCTTATTTAACTTATTTGTTTGTATACAGCATTTTATTTTTTTCACTTTTTCTTTAAAGTACAACTATATTTGGTCCATACTTTTGGATACTTTAAATAAATACTAATAAATAAACAAATTCAAACGAAAGCTTAATAGTGTAGGTGAAAAGCTTATCAAAAAAAAAAAAGTGTAGGTGAAAAGAAGAAAAAATATAAATGCAAAAGATAGATCAGGCCAAGAGTCCCGTGGCTAAATTAATGATACAGCTTGGTTGGAGTATTAGACAAATAGTAACAATAACTATAAAAACAACAAAATGCAAAGGTGAAAATTTCGTTCTCTGTTTTATAGTGAAGTTATTTTTTGAGTTCCCTAGACGGCTAGACTTCAATATCTCGAAAGAACCGCCGACAACTTTTTTTGGGATGCCTTTTTGTTCACTGCCGACACATTATTTAATTGTTTTCATAATAGGAGTCTGAGCTTTGGCGTAAATCTCTGGTACTTCGAGCACGGAAAATAATATCTCTCTCTCTTACATTTATAGTGTGTCCTCCTAAGCTTATGATTGATCCACAATAAATAGTAGAGGAACTATCATTTTTTTCATTTTCTCGTAGTTAAGAATAGTTGAAACATTTTCCCTTGGATCCTTTATACCTGCTAGAATACTTGAAACATTTTGAGCTGGGCCAACGTTAGCCCAAACGTATTTTAAATTTATGACAGTACTGGGCCGGACTTTTGGCAAAACAAAACTGATAAATGGAGATATTGAGATATTCCTTCAATGTTCAATCTAACTTGGGAATACAACACGAACTCAATACAGATTTTTGTAGGTTAGAGTTGGGCCTTAATAGATTTGGGTCATAAACGGGTCAACCCGAAAGCAATACAATAAGAAACGTGTTATAAGCGGGTCAATCAGCGAATACGACACAAACTCAATACAGATTTTTGTAGGTTAGGGTTGGGCCTTAATGGATTTGGGTCATAAACGGGTCAACTCGAAAGTAATACGATAAGAAACGTGTTATAAGCGGGTCAATCCGCAATAGACACGTTTGACACATAAATTTATTTGTGTTAAGCCAAAATGACCCACTTAACACAATCCGTTTAACTCGTATAACAAATAAATATTCATTTTATTTTAGAAATGTCAAATACCTTTTATATCCAACATATATTTTAAATTTAAAAAGAAAAGTGAGTAATTACAAAAACTTATAAGGGATATAATTAGAATCTATGGATGATAATCGTAGTCATAGTTAGGATTAGACTACTATTTGCTCCAATTATTTCAATATTGATACTTAATATTTGACGAGTTCCAATGATATTATATTTTTGTTGAACTATGTTGTTTTGTTTTTGTTAAACTATGTTATTTTGAATTTGGATTGAAGTGTATGCACTTGTTTTAAAGTGCAAATAACTTATTTCTAGATGAATGTTATATTTTTGTTGAACTATATTATTTTGAATGTGGGTTAAAAACTTGAAATGTATGCACTGCTTTTGGGATGTAAAAAAAATTATTTCTAAATGGATGTAATATTTAATATTATGCAGGTTAAAATGGGTTGTGTTACATTCGCGTCAACCCAACACGACTCGTTTATTAAGCAGGTCAAATGGGTTGGGTTAGGTCAACCAGCCTTATTAACAAGTAGGATTAAGGTTGAAAGATCATGACACGACTATTAAATGGGTCGGGTTAGGATTGAGTCATTTAGTTGAATACCCTTACCTCGACACGACACGAACCCGACACATAAACCTGAATTGACACCTCTACTTTCGAACACGGAAAATAATATTTCTCTCTCTTACATTTATAGTGGGTACTTTTAAATTTATGATTGATCCACTATAAATATTAGAGGAGGAACCACCATTTTTTTTCAATTTCTCGGAGTACCTTAGAATAGTTGAAACATTTTCCCTTGGCTCCTTTATACCTGCTAGAATACTTGAAACATTTTGAGCTGGGCCAACGTTAGCCCAAACGTATTTTAATGCATTTATGACAGTATTGGGCCGGACTTTTGGCAAAACAGAACTGATAAATGGAGATATTGAGATATTCCTTCCTAGTTCGGTAGTTCCTTCTTCTACCTTCTTTTTTTTTTTTTTTTTTTTTCTTCAGTTAGTTATAATAATTGGAGGAGAAGAATTCGAATCATTGTTTTCCTTATAAAGGATAATAGACTATGCTATTAAACTACAAAGTTCTTGATAATATTCATTTTGTTACTTAATGTTTTTTTGACATGAGATAATTTAGGGAATATTTTGATAAAATAGGATAAACAAGGAGGTTTTATTTTTTATTTTTTATTTTTTTTTAAACAAGGCTTTTGTTAACGTGTTGAAATACACCCAATGATGTAGAATTGAATGAGTTTTAATGTATTGAAAAGTAACAAAAGTTAATGAACAAGTCTCCTTTAAATAAAGGTTGCTCGACTCTTTAAAAATGTTGTGTACGTAGCACTTCTCTTAAATTTTTTTTAAAAAAAAAAAAAAAAAAGCTTATGGATTGTAATAAAATACTTACCTTAATCAATGCATTTCATCTAAGGGTGTGCAGCCGACCCACCAACCTGCCAAAATCGACCCGATCCAACCCAACCCGCTGGGTTGAGTTGGTTTTTAGGGCTTGGTGGATTGGGTTAGGTTACAAAAAAATTTTTGATAGTGGGTCGGGTTGGGTTTGGGTCATAAAATTTCAAACTTGCCATGACCAACCCATATATTTAATATATATTATATAATTAATAATTTTTTTTAAATAACCAATTCTTCCTCCTATCCTATATAAAAGCCAATATTAATGTATAACTAAGTTGGAATATTAGTTCATATATTAATGTATATTTTGTTTATCAACTCAAATGGCAAGTGTGATATATTTTTTTCTGCTCAATTTAATAATAATAGTACTAAAATAAAATTGTCTAACCGATAGGTTCAACCCGACCCATGTGAGTTGGGTTGGGTTGGATTGGGTTGAATTTTTTTAACCCACCATAGTGGGTTGGGTCAAAAAATCTTCTTAACCCAATCCAACTCGAGCCATGCACACCCCTAATTTCATCACTTATTCAACCGGACCATCTTTTAATTGGTAAGAAACATTTGGTTTAATTTGAATGTTGATCTTGAAAGACACTTCTGACATGTTTGAAAGTTGTGGTCGGTTGTCTCAGATCCCACTTTATATTACCTAGCTCTATTTGCTTGGTGGCTCAATTTATAGCCAGAATTTAAGTGAAATGGGAGGGCTTATAGTAAATTAAAGTGACATATGTCACAAGAGTTATAGGGGCTTTATATGCTTTTATCAAAAAATAGGGGTTATAAGTTACTCAGAAAAACATTGCTAAACATATTTACAGGTTGTGTTTAATTAGTGAACTAAACATATTTACACTGTTAAATATATTTATAGTTAATTAAGGTGGTAGCTCGTTGATAGTTATTATAACAACGTACATTCTACCTCGATCTTTCTAAGTCAAAATCCTTATAACATTCCTAAATTATAAAAGAGTATTGCTACATAGCAAAAATAAATAAATAAATTTACGTTAGTTGAATTGACAAACTTTACTGGGTTTCACCTAGGTCTATTACTAACATCACTTTTTTAACTACTAGTCTATTACTAACAATTTGTCACATCAGCTATAATTATATCTCTAAGCTTTTTCATTATAAAATTGTGCTCTTTGATGCTTGATCCCTACAGAAGGTTAGGCTGACATGACACAACTCGTGCTAGAGGAGATAATCATAACTCATAAGGCGCCAATATTTCATCAGATGCCTAGGCCTAGTTTATGGTCCATATGGACCATATCCAAGAATTGGAATCCTAATCTTTGGTGCAAGGTTGAATGAAATATTCCATTACTGGTGGTGCACATATAACAAATTCACGCAACGAGTTTGGAGGCACCTTGATTGGGATGATTGTAGTTAACAGGTCTATTGACTTTTCAATGAATAGCTCGGTGCCGATCCAAAATAAGCTGTCTTGGGTTTAGAAGGCAACAGGGCCAAAAGCCCAAATCTCTTTCACCAAAAAAGCCCAAATGTCTTTCACCAAAAAACCCAAAATCTCTTCTTAGATTCAAATTTGGGATTTGACTTCCCAGAAATCTAGAATGGTATATGAATAATATTAAGCGAGAAAGTGTAGGGTACAACAAAATCTAAACAGTTTCAAAAAAAGATTGTGTCTGGCTTGATAAAAAGTTTGTTTATAAACAAGCTAACCTTGAGTTTTAGTTCTAGGTTTATTTAGTAAATGAGATGAACCCAATATATAAATATTGTTCATAAATAAACTTGTGAACATTTGGTTTCAATAAAAACATAAGTTAAGCTTAGGCTCGTTTAAGAGCTTAGTAATAAGCTTGATACAACTTTAACAAATAAATTCATATCTTACTAAAACTTTAGATACTTGGAAGTTGGGACTACTCTTCCAAATCAGATGGGCTTGATAAAAAGCTTGATATGGATTTGATGATGTACTTGTATTAGAACTCAAGTTCAAAAACTTGATATTGAGCTTGAGCTTGACTTAACTAATGAATCAAGCTAAGTCAACCCAAGTTTAAGTTTTAGAAAATTTGAAAAGTTCAAGCTCAAACATTATTTGTAGGCTTGGTTCGAGCTCGAGCTGAGTTTGAACATTTTACCTTTTTTGTTAAGCCAAGCTCAAACATTCACTACTCGATAAAGTTCAGCTTGTTTACAGCCTAACAAAATCTCACATTTTTACAATCAAAAAGTCTAGGACCACACACTTTGACACAACTTGGACACATGATAAGTCGTGATTAAATTATTTTTTATTAAGTAGCAATGGTGGACCTGTGTGTAAGTGATATATGCAATCTAATCACACGTTGATAAATATGCAAATTGTGTGGGCAAATGTGCCCATAGAAAACAGTTATTTAGAATAAGCAGTTAATTAGACAACAACCATATTTACAAGTCAGTCAATTAGAACAAGCAGAAACTGGGCACGGCGCCATTTCCTTGCATGTGGATTGTACTTTGACGTTTCTTAAAGAAAAAAGAAAAAGAAAAAGAAAGATTGAACTTTGACTTTTTATAGAATAACTTACAAGGATGAAAAATTGGACACCGTCTGGTTTCAATAGCTAGATTATTAAAAAAATCGAATATTTATTCCGTTTCACCGACCTCTTTACAAGTTACAACTGAAATTAAGGAAACAACGTCCAACTACCGAGGATAGTTCTTTAGACTAAGGTTATTACTTTCTAACCTACTGTCTATTAAAAAATGACTTCTCACACTGAGAGAGGAGGGAAAGCCACATGTTAAGATTATGTTAAATTTTTTTGAGTAGTTGAAACTTGAAAGCCACTTTGAACGTTTGTTTTTACTTCTAAGCCAATTTTAGAATAAGCGGCACGTTATAGCAGATGAAGCATATTCTTGGCTGGGTCATTATCAAAGACAATTTCTAATAGATGCTACTGACTGCTTTGGATCATAACATTATCCAAATGTATCTTTACGATAAGAAATTATCAAGTCTGATCAAACTTTGGTTGAGTTAAGCACTACATTAGTGACCAATTTTTACTTCCAATTTCTTATACCCACACCACACGGCATAAGAATTCAACAGAATTTGTCAGCACAATACTCATATGCTGTCCCACTTTGACGTAGTGATCAGAGGATCTGAAAATGATTTTATTGTTATCTACAAGAAACAATGCATGAAGGGTTTTAGTGTTGGACCAAACATGGGTGGCAATTGAATAACACGGGGTTGCTTTCCTTACAGATAGGGAAAATGTCTCTCTGAAGGTAAGGGTGGTCCAAGGATTATATTACTAGAGACCCAATTTTCAGATTCATCGTGAGCTTTAAGGTGCTATACGTTTTTAATTTCTAGGCCATGATATTAACTTTGATCTCATCCAAGAAAAAGAAACGCGGACGTAAAGTTAATGAAACCAAGAATTTTACATGTATGACATCCTTTGAAGAGAAACCACAGATTAGTGCACTTCGACAATAATCTTCCATGTACTCACAATTTTACATGTTTTCCAATTACCTTGTATTATAAAACAAGAGCATGTGCTTCTCTATTTTCTTCATTTATGCCTGATAATTGGACCAATAGATAACAAGGTAACTGAAAGAAAAGGAAAAAGATAAAATAATTGATAAATGATAAAGACATAACTATTGCCATATACAGAGACAGAGCAACCGCAAAACGCTTTACAAAGGGCAAAATTTATGTTCTACATATCCAAACGACACCAAGGAATAGCTCCCCAAAGGCAGGAAAGAATACTAGTCTCCAAAACCAGGCGGGAATACAAGACTACAACCCCAATATGTTACCAGGAGGACCCAAAAATTCTAAGACTAAGCTTCACACAGTCAAACAAAAACGTCTGCAGAAAAATTATGCACATCCATCAGTCCAAGTTGGTGGAGTGGCTGGCTTTAGATTTAGGGGCGCAAACCACTAATAGATGGAGTCCTCGTATCGGTTATAGTGCCTCCGGTTAAACTCTAACAAGCTGCCATATGTGCGATCAGATACCCCTACAAAAAGAGCTTCAGCATCTGGGCTAAAAGATATTCCAGCAATCTCCCCAAACATATCAATCTCTTGTCCATGCACATATCCCGACTTTGTGTCAAAAATATGAACGAAGTCTGCCGGCTCAGCCATTGCCATAAACCGGCCATCAGAGCTGAACTTTACAGCTCTTATTGCCCCCATCCTTCCCTTTATTACAGCTACAGACTCGGACAGATTCCTTATGTCCCACAGCCTACAGGTAGTGTCTTGGTTCCCAGTAGCCAAAATTTGTCCATCTGGGTGCCAAGCAGAGGCAAAAGAATAGTCCAGATGCCCTTTGAGGTTCCCAACAACCTGCTCCAAATCCATATATCAGAACTGAATATATTTCTTACATACAAATGAAGAAGCAAGCAAGGAACAACCAAAACGAGCGACTTACTTTTCCAGACTGAGCATCAGCAATCAAGCACTCTGCACTGTCACCAAGAACTGAAACCAATTTGCCATCCGGACTAACAGAGGTGTTCTGCAAAGAAACCATTATGAAGAAGTGCACAAATGTGAGAAACGTTGCAGCAAATAACACCCTAACTGTTAAGTATTGTTTCTGCACATTACACTCACATTGACAGACCAATTGAAGGAGAAGCGATTAAGGCAAGCAAAATTCTCGGCATCGAAAACCCTGACTTGAGCATCATTGTTTGCAGTCATGACCCTCATTGAGCCACTGCAGACAGAAGGTTCAGTTGCATGTCCACTCAGAGACAGATTCTATTTTTTATTGGGGGCAAGAAAGTGACCTACTTGGGGTTATGGTAAACATCCACTGCATTGGTGATGGCATTTTCGTCTGTTGTAATTTTAGTGCAGAATGCAACTCCAGGTTGATTCAGGTTCTGGTACACATACAAGAACCAAGTTATAAATTAAAATAAACTGCTGCAATGGACTGCTTTTCATTAAAGAGGGCACTTATCAACTCAATCCCATACCTTGCATATCAGCTCTCCCTGAAACCCGCCTGCCACCAGAAAATTCTCCTTAACAGCCATGGTGCTTATCTGCACTCTTGAGAGTGATTGAGACAACAATCCTGGGTGTGTCTGTGATCAAAAAGATTCTAAATTAGTCCAGAACCATAAAACACTAGGAACTTTGAGCTACAAAAATCAAGGGTCTATCTTGGTCAAAGAAGTCACTGATTACCAGGGTGGGAACGATAGGTTTAGCAACATTGAGCACTTCTTTGCCCCTCCTCAGCAATGAGGACCAATGCATGACCGAATAGTTCTGCATCAGGTATACATCATGCTTTGATGTTGCCCATAACAAATTCCTCAGCTGCACCAGGAGAACAAACCATTGATGGGTACATTCAATAACCACGTCCAGCATTCCATTAAAATACATAAATCAACACAATGAGACCATCAACCATATAGAAGAAGCTAAATTCAAAGGTAAGCATACAGATGCAAATAAATTGACCAAATATTAACAGACATTCCAGTCAATTAAAACGCTGAATCTGTACGGTCAGTTTTCTTGCGCTTTTTGCAAAACGTTCACGTCAGTAAATAGTATGTATATTATATCATATGCAAGGATTTAAAATCTCCAAGAAGTTTGTTATTTTGATATAGAAGCTTCGGAACTCCTAACAAACTAACACACAGCAAAGTGGTATAAGTGCCAGTGACACACTAAAAAAATACTGAATGAATTATGAATGAGTCTCCAGACTGCATGTAAACCCAGTCAGACCTGGACAAAAGTTCAGATATTTTAGCCTCTGGAGAATAGCAAGAAAATAATTAAATGAAAAACAAAATCTTAAGAACAAGATGGACAAATATGGTGGTCAGTAATATCCGCACACAGCATTGAGTCCCTTTGCCTTCATCACCAAAACAGAAAAGTTAAAAAGATTCAAATTTGAACAAAAAATAAAGGAGAATAAGGAAAGAAAAGTGATAGGTGTACACATATAACACTAAAAACATATTGAATGAATATGACTCCCCAGACAGCAAGTAAACCCAGTCAGACCTGGACAAAATTTTAAATTATTTTAACCTCTGGAGAGAGCAAGAAAAAAAAATGGAAAACAAAATCTTATGAACAAGATGGACAAATAATAGGCTGGTGGTCAGCAATATCCCCATGCAACATTTAGTCCCACTGCATTCATCACCGAAACAAAAATAATATATTTAAAAGATAAAAAATTCAAAAAGAACAAGAAAAAAGGATAATAAGGAAAATTATTAAATTATTATTAAAAAAAAAAAAAAAAGCAGTGTATACATATAAATCTCCCACTGGACCGTCTTATCTCCATGCAAACATTTGGATCCTCATTCACCCCCCTCACCAAACAAGTTTAGAGAACACAAGGATGTGAAATATGGAATGCCATTAGGTATGAGAGCTTGACTCTGCACTTAAGTGACAAAAAATAAAAATGATGCATGTAGCATATTGTCCAAGTAGAAATATACAAGTGAAAACGGTATACAAGTTGTTACCAGTATGTGAAACCAGACTAGTGCACATTTGCTATATGAGTTTGGGGTTTCTTTTTGGAGAAGTAACATGTGAGCTTGGGGATTCAAAAAGGTGGAATGTTAAATAGTAAGAAACTAAGATTAACAAAAGAGATTTTACTCATAAAACTGATACATCCAACTAGGAAAGCTAGAACAGTAACGATTGAACCCAGACAAAATGTTTTCCCCTCACTAGACAAGAAAGAAAGTAATAACAACACAATTATGCCTGAACCACAACAAAACCAGCTAAATTCACAATCATCATGCATAGCCATTTCAAGAGTTAAAAAAAAAAAAAAAAAAGAGATAATTTCATAACAAAATTAAAAATTAAATGATCTATGAAAAAGACAAATCCAAAACAATTAAACCGATATTTCTTGCAAACATGTTAACAACACAATTAACATGCTTGCAAGAAAGATCATCAAAAACTATATCAGATGGATCACGACAACAGCATGAAGATGAAATTATGTAAATGTTCAACGATTGTCAAGGCCTGCAATGAATCTCAAAATTCTAAACACGATCCAACATGAAGAAGTGCAATAATAGTACTAATCAGGCCCCTCATCACCAGGAACACCAATTCTACAAAATTACAGGAATTGCCACAGAGGCCTCTAAATGCTCAGATATTATCCTATCATACCATATTAACAACGCCACGCCAGCTGCTCTCCACCCTGCTTTAAAGGCTGAAATAAAGGGAGAAGTAGCAATCCTAAATGCACAAAGGGGTTAAAGCAATATAATTATATTTGATATCAACAGAAACAATATATTCACAACCAAATATTGAATTCAAAGATTATTGAAATCAGTAAGTAATTATTAAAGCATACAATGCTAGGACAAAAACCACAGATTCAAACTTAATGCAGCTTGACTTTAAGGATAATGAACACACACCCATCATGCTACTTAACACACACAAGTTGAAACAAAAAGTAACTATTATTGAAGAGACAAACTGGTTATAGCCAACAGGTTGCAGATGCTTCCTCATTTTATTCTCTCAATTACTTTGTTTTATTCAATGATTGCTTCAACTGTAGTAAATTGGTAGTGCTTACATAGATAGTTCCATGGGTTATAATTTTGTTTTTCTCACTTACTACCTTTCTACATTTTTATTTTTATTTTTTACATTAACAGATTATAGTTGCAAACCAGTTATATTCTAATAGCAGCTAGGAGAGTATAGACAGTCCTTCAGCTTACAACAGAGCTCAACCTATCAATTTTCAAAATAAGCTCTGATTAAAGAAAAAATGGTAATGAGGTTAGAGATGTTTCAAACATTGCAATAGAGTGTGCATGTGTGTATGTGATGTAATACGTAAAAAAGATTCCTTTTTTATTTATTGTTATAGTGTGTTCATGGCAATTCACAAGTACACCAACGCCAGCATCATGTTGCAATCATTACAAATGCCAAGTCATACCATAGTCATGATGCACCAATATTTATAACTTGCATTAAATCATCTGTCCATAAATAAATCTGGCACATATTCAAGACTATACCTTCAACATATTGTATCTTTTAATTTTATTAAGATTTGGTGAACAGTTATCAAGAGCAAGTATAAAGTAAGCATCCTTCATCATGTATCTGCAAAAAAAGTATCTTGTAAATACAAACCCCAGCTTGCTGACTTTAAGTGGGGCACGATATCATAATTCAAAAATAATTTTGGTACAGAGACTAGTAAATTACAAATTGAAACATTTCACATATCTTCTGTTATGAGAGAAGCGAGCACAATCCTCACAAAAAATCAAGTTAATCACACAGTTTTTTCTTTGCCTAGGTATAAAATTCAAGAATTATCTCCACATCAGGGAAAATTCTGTCACCAGTTTTTAGGCCTTAAAAGAGACTATTATGACGGCCTCACTTGCCTGTAGATAATTCTGGAGAAGCTCTCAAAACTCTTATTTGTTGGTAAATAAAGCATATGTCAGCTGATAAAATCTGTAGTCTGTACTTAAACCTAATATAAGAGAGCAACTGTAAACTCCATACCTTCCAATTAATGGTTGACGCACATGCTATAATCACATATGGAAAACCCATAAATGGTTTTATTATAGACCTGCAGGACTGCTAGACTAATGATAATGTGTACATCCAAAGTTCAAAAGAACCACCAAAAACTCTGAAAAAATAAAATTTATCTGGTCAATGTGCAGTGTGCTCTACAGTTCGTATTAGGAAACACTATTAGCAAGAATATCTATGATGAGCTATGATATAGAATTTTAGGCAATGAAATAAAGAAGTACAAGTGAGCATCTAAGTAATACTAATTTCAAAACTCTAGAATAAGAATTTTTATTAAAAAAAAAGAAAAAGAAAAAGAAAACAGAAGAAGAAAAATGAAATGTGCTTATGCAAAATGGACATTGAGTTTAAAAATATGTAACGTATAGACCATAGAAGATGGCTACTATTATGAATTTATCACAGTAATCTGTGTAAGAGACATACTTCAAAATACAAGGGAGAGGGACAGCCCAAGGAAACACAACACATGAAAACAATCAAATGCTTGGGACTCCAAAATAGGTAGAAACTAGTTTTGACGACAAAACATAAACCGTTTCAAAGAAAAAAGAGAGCCATGAAGAAGAATCTCTACCTGAAAATGCACTATTGTTGACTTCACAAGCCTTGTATTAAACTGGAAGTCATAGAAGGTCTTTCCCTTCTCTATTTGCAAGCACTCCTGTAAACATAATCTGTTTTAGCAAGAAAACACAAAGAACGATGCAACATAAACAACAATAAATATGAATATTGCGCATGTCAACTAGTTCCAAAGGATGGAGAAACAATCATTTTTATCTTTATTTTTTCTAAAATATATATAGTAAACCAAGATAAAAATCGATCAGTCCAGTATTATCGTGTCAACTAGTTCTAAAGGATGGAGAAAATTTTATTTTTATTTTTTCTAAAAAATATATAGAAACCTTGGTTTACCCACCCAAATCAAAATAAAAGCAAAGTATCCACAACATGAAATAAAAGTGGGGGCTACGGTTCTTTACTGTGATTCACAAAATTTTGACTTTATATTGGGGTAACTCTATACTGACCCATATCACCATCAACTCACACGAGCGACCTTTAGTTTTGCTAATTTAGAATACAGGGGGACCGGGGATTAAACCCATATAACACAAAAAGTCCATTGTTGGGGTGCTTATGCATCGAATCCCAGACAACAAAACACCCCAGATCCATAAAAAAATAAATTTTAGGACCACAAATTTCTTTTTCACAATTACAGACTTATGGCCTGATCTGGTTTGTGTATATTAAAGATAGTATTACTTGGTCGATTCCTACGAATATCATATTCGCATAATAAATAAAAAATATTGAAACAACGAAAGAATATGATCACATATCCGATAAGCAAATAAATAAATAACCAAGTAAACTACTTTCATTATCTAAAGACACACGCAACTTAATCCTTAAATAAACAACTAAATAAAATCAAAGCTTTTTTTGTTTTTCGGAGAAAAACCCAATAACTACAGTACAGTACACATTGTAAAAAACAAGGTCCGTGTCTGAAAATTGAAATCTAACACACACACACACACACACAAAAAGTATACCTTGTCGAGGTCTTCGCGAGAGCGAGAGAGGTTCTCGTAGTTCCTGTATTGCTTCAACCGTGTCTCGCGGTACTCGTCTCTGCTAAAATTGAGCCTCTCCCATGGTATTCCTTGTATATCTTTCCCATTCCTCGCTTCTAAAGCTGATGTATCAGTCTTCGACTTACTCTGTCAAAACCACACACTCAATTTCATCATCATCATCATCATTTGAAACAGAGATTGAATACGTGTGATAACAACAACAGCAAGGCTTTGTACCGATTCGAAGTCGTCTTCAAAGTCGGAGTCGAGAGGATCGGAACCGTTGTTCGTCTCCGGTTCGTTTTGGGCGAAAGGGTTGTCGTACTCGTCTTCGAAACCGGTCATGTCGTATAAGTCGTCTACGACATAATCGAGGTCGCCGTCCTGGAATTGCGCCATTAACCTACAACCGTAAACGGTGTTCAAATTTGGGGGAAAATTCAAAGAGAAGTTTGAACAAAGAGCTTCAACGACATTACAGTCAAACACGTACCTGTACAGAGTTATTAACAACGAAATTAAAAAATATATATATATAAAAAAAAAATCATATATGTGAAAAATTACCTCCTTATAGCAAGAGTTGTTAGATCGGAGTAAAACAGAGACCTTGGAAGCGAAAGATCAAACAGAATGCAATACAAAGCGGAAAAAGAAGGAGGTAGAGAAAAATTTTCCAGAGAAACAAACAAGAATCAGGAATACGGTGTGTTCAATTTTGTGAACAAAGGCACGGAGTGTGTGTGAGGACAAAAGAGAGCGAAGAAATAACGGGAAAATAGGAGAAGTGTGTAAAGAGTAGTAGAGAGAGGTTACGCCAAAAAGAGCAAAGAGCTGGTGAGGCTTGCTGGCCTACTTTATAGAGAGAAGGTGCTGAGTTGTGACTTGTGAGTGATAATCTCAGGGTGCGAGTGAAGCGTTAAGAGTGGTGGGGTTGGTGGGACCAGTGCCAAACCGCCATTTAGGATCAATTGGAATCACCTGGTTTTGTCTGCTGGGTCCCAATCAACTGGCCATTTTTGACCGGCTTGGCCCTTTAAAATCATTCATTGTACTCATACAGTTAAAAACGCTCTTAGTACACACAATATATAAAGATTATATTAAGGAATACTGCTTATAGCCGAAATTAAAAACTTATTACTAAAAATATTATAGTAAAATAAATTTTAAAGAATGAATAGTATCTGTGGGTCTCATAAATAGTTTTTAAATGATAAATAATTTGTGTTTTTTCATACAACTGAGCCCCATGAACAATGCACGAAACTCAATTGTTGAATGCAAACGCCAAACTTATCGCAATCCAAACTCACACTAAGAAGAATAAGTTTATAACCATCCAAATTTTTCTCAACCTCTTGCCACAATTAGGAGGTAGCAGGTCTAATCAGTGAAGAAATAATAGTGACTTCCTATATAAGTGATGGTTAAGTACTCACAGTCTATCACGTCAGAGTCGTAACAAAAAAATTATAGAATAATTTATGATCTTAGAACTACTCTATTAAGAATAGTAATATTTATGAGCTCCAATTAGTTCAACTGGTAAAATCTCTAATGGTTGAATAAGAGATCTGAGATTCAATTTTCGTTTATACCAAAAACCGATTAATATCTTAATCTAATGATAAAGAGCTATCATTAAGTACAGATACCATAAGTTGAAACTTTATTTAAAAAACAAATAAAAAATATAGTAATATTAAGAACATTAAATACTATAGAATTCTCAAAACACAATTAGTGAGAATATATAATATTGTAAATGAACTATTATTATTATTCATACGCTTGATTGTTAAAATAATGTATAAGGAAAGTTTAAATAATTGAAAATATATTAATTTTAAAACATATTATATGCACTAAAAAATAATTTTTGTACATGAACCTATCAAATTTTCTCTACCACTCACAGTTTGTCGAACAAAAGTGTGGCACAAATATTATATTCACATATTTTCTCTAATTTTACTACTATGATAAAAAAAAAAAAAAAAAAAAATTGTTGCAGTGTCCAATATAACAACAAAAATTTACAAGTTAGAAATATATATCAATTTCAACTTATGACATGCGCTTTTCATGATAACTCTTCATTATCAGACCAAAACATCAATTGATTTTTTGTATAGGCAGAGATTGAATCTTAGATCTCTTATTTAATTATCGGAGACTTTACTTGTTAAGTTAAATGAAACTCACAAAACATCAAAGAATCTAAAAACTTTTTATTTAAACTTTCTAACACATTCTTTTGTTAACTCGATTAAACTTCACGTGATCGATTGGATTAAATAAAATTTATTTCAAATTTTCAAGGTTTAAATGAAACTTATGCAAAACTCTATGATTTAAATAAGACTAACTAAAACTATAAGGTGTGAATAAAAAATTATTATCGTGCTTCTATTATGGTATTTGCCACAACAGTGACATTAAAATGGGAAAATTTATTTTCTCAACAAAAAAAAGGGAAAATTTGATTTCCAATTTTGGGTAAGGAAATTCCCTTTCTTACACTAAAATCTATTTGTCCACCAACGTCGCTTACCTTGTTGTCCTTTATATTTAAAAAGAAATGCTCATTAGTTGTTCATCTAATTTAGTGTTTTTTTTTTTTTTAGTTTTTATAATCACATTGATCATTGTAGATGGCTATAGTTAGCTCAATTGATAAAATTTCTGATGGTTAAATAAAAGATTTAGGAATCATTCTCCACTTACATAAAAAACTTATTGGTGTCTTCATCTGATGATAAAGAGCTATCATTAGGACCGGACATTATGGGTTGAAACACTCTTTTAAAAAAAAATTTGGTTTTTGCAAGATATTGATTAATGTCTTGGACTGATAATAAATAGTTATCATTAGAGGTAGATGTCATAAGTTTAAAGTATCTTTAAAAATAACGTTGGTCATTGCAGGATATGATATATACTGTATCCAGTGTATCCAATACATGTCAAATGCATATAATAATTTATTCATCGTCTTACGAGTTGTGCCAATAGGATACTCGTTCATTATAATGAAGAAATTTCATGAATAAAAAACTTATACAATTTTATATAACAAATAAGATAATAAAAAATGTTCTCTTAATAAATTAAATTTTTAAACAAGACAAATAAATTGGGACCAAGAAAATATATATTAGGGGGGAAAATTTAGAGAAAGGAAAAATTAAGTAGTACTATTAGACATCCAAATTCCCGTTTTGCATGTCAATTGCTTTTTAACGGTGATTAATGTTAAGGGCATAACTTTTATCAAATTTTTTACTACAATTTACTCATATAACAAGCAATAATTGGTAGAATAAAAATAATAGATCCATGATTTTATTTCTTACAACTTACTACGTAAGTAAACATAGCATGCGTTTTACCTTTTTTTCATTAATCTCGCGCAGTATTTATGGGAACCCCAAAGACAGAAAAGGCAATAAGAGTCAATAAATCGCGATCAGTATTCATAGTTTAAAAGTTATAAAATTTGACTAACCCAATCAGTCCGGACCTGGTAAACTGTGAGCTAATGCGAGGTAGACCTGAACACCTGACAGCTGTCAGTTTCAGGTAAGGTTTAAAAAATGAAAGAGTACAGTGATAGAGTCCACTAGCTACGATATGGTTGTTGCACGTGGTTGGTTCACACCACGAGTTCCAGAAGCTTAGCAAACCCAGATCCCACCACGTGGCTTTGCCAGATGATGGGTAGCTAGTCTATTTGCCTCGATGTTCCCGTCATGACGGAGTTGGTGTACGGCGCCGTTAGTTTTTAACCATGGTTAGCTGTGGGTCCGAAATACAGAGAGTGGTTTAGTTGGTGAAATGGGCGATGGGTTAGCGTCCACCGCCTTCTCTTCTCTTCTCTTTAGGTCGGTCCTTAATAGGGCCCACTAATAAGGGTCCTTTTTGGAAGTTTGTCCATTCGAGAAAGCATTTGAGGGGAGACGAAATGCCTATCCCATTTTTTCATTTTTGGATTTGGATGCATGTGCGACTGTGCCCAATACCTCCCAATACGGTTTATTTTATTTCATGTTTTAAATTTGATTTTGTTAAAGAATAATATTATCGTACTTCACGTCCAAACTTTTCAAGAATTTTTTTTTCACCCTTATATCTATCTAAATTTTAAAGAATATATGGGTCCCTTTAAATTCTTGATATTTCCTATGAGGCCGACTTAAATTAGTTAAAATTTTTATTTATTTATTATTACTTTGGTGCCCCTTCATTCTTTTATGAAGATAACAAAAGTCTCAAAACATGCTCGTAGTGCTTATGAGAAGGTTATAAAGTATAAAATTGATGTAAAAAATTCTATTATTAATTTGATTTTAAGTTGCGTCCTTAAAAGCTACAGCTATAGAGTGATCCTATAATTTAGTGAATCTACAATAATGCCTTTGATATGAAAAATTATATTGTTCTATGCTTTTAAATTTATTTTATCTTTTGATATTAGAAGAATGTTATGGGCCTTTCAGCATTTCTTAGCTGGATCGCTTCTTGCCACGTCGTGGCTTAATAGTTTTGGGATAGGAGAGTCGGGACTGGTTCAATTGAAACTTACATGAAGCCAGCTTGTGTGCAAGTTAGGACCCTTTTGTTGAGATCTTGGTCACATGCCCATGACAGAAGACGCTGCTACAAAAATGTTATAGTAGGACGACATAATATAACAAGACAAGAAGAATATATTTGCTAACAATAATTAAATCACTTTTCTAATAAAGAAAACACAGTAATATGAGTACAGTAGAAATAGGTTATTGACAATAATAAAACGAAAAGAAGTAATGTTAATGCTTGATCAACTTAAAGAAAAGAGTGGTTAGTCTGTCGTGCTTGGTTCCTTAGGAAATTTAAGTCCAAGAAGGTAACTACTCTTCAATATGGGCAATTTCACAGGAAATCCTGCTAAGGAAATTACCCACTTTGAAAGAATGGGCCTAAATGGCTTATCCTCGGATCCTTTTAATCTTACTAGAGAGTAGGCTATTGAGAGGGAGAGAAGGGAGTAGCCTATTAGTGCATGCCCATATCACACTCTTGTTTCCTCACTTCTTTGTTTTTCTCCATCTTCTTTCTTATTCCTATGTTCCCTCTTTTCTTCCTTATTTTTCGTTTCTTGCTATTTTTCTCACTTGTTTTCCTTACACTTTTTAACTGCCTTTCCCTCTTCTTGTTGCTACCTTCAATGTGCATAGTTAAGGCCTTTTTATACTGCCTAACGTGATGAGTTTTTATTGTTTTACCTTTCAACTACTTTTGGCCTGGTGTGGGTGTCCTTCCCAGACCACTCATTGGTTTGTCGGCTGTTCAGCCATCACCACTATCCTGTGCTAGCCGTGCCACGTTCCATTCCTAGACAAAAAGTTTTGTTTTGTTTCCTTGATCTTCGTGGCATTCGCATCCGGGTAAGGGTTGAGTTTTTTCTCTTACTAATTCCTATGACATATACCTAGTGATTCTAGCTCATCTTTCCCTCTTTTGGGTGATATGTCATCCCAACAAGATATTTATCCCAAAAAAGCTTGAGCGAGAACTCCAGAATAGGCTTCCCCTTTCTCCCCACTGCCAGACCATACCCTCTCCTACCTCTAACCTATGGCCCACCGTTCCTGTATTGGCTGGGTATAAGTGGGTGGTGCCTGAGCCTTGTGTATGCTTCACTTTCATGTGAGTCCATGGCCTGTTTACTGTTCATGCGTTTACCATGGCTTGGGGGCTTGTCTAGTCTTTATTGCATGTTTTGCTATTCATTCTTAACCTCTTGTGGCATGGATGAATCACTGGATTTTCATTCTTTGCACCTTATTTCATTCTTTGGGCTAGGTCTTGCTTAGGTATCGACCCTTCTTCCTTCAGTTCAGCCCCTATTTTTCTTTACTTTTGGTTTGTGGGTTGACCAGTGTTCTTGCCACGCTATTCCGTTACTCCTACCATGTTACCACTTGACTTTTGCTTGTTGGGCCTCTTTTGGGCCTGCCATGTACTTTTCTCTTATTCAATTCACATTGCCCAGTGTTTACGCTGGGTTAATCCCCATACTATCTTGGGCTTCATTGGCCAATTTCATTCCTTTGAGCACCTTCAACTCGCTTTATTCCTTTGGGCATCCTTGGCCCATTCCATTCTTACATTTTCATGGGCTTTTGCTACGTATTTTGGGCTTCCCTGGCCCAATTACCATATCCTTTACTTTCGAGTTCATTGGCCTTTATATCAACCCATTTGCTAATTCATTTCTTTTGGGTCCTCCGATCCATTTTTGCTTGCTTTCTAT
Source organism: Quercus suber (assembly GCF_002906115.3). Classification (NCBI taxonomy): domain Eukaryota; kingdom Viridiplantae; phylum Streptophyta; class Magnoliopsida; order Fagales; family Fagaceae; genus Quercus; species Quercus suber. The sequence goes on along the minus strand of NW_027069658.1, from coordinate 949,387 downwards.
TTCTTATAATTCTCATGAGCTTACTACTTTCTTCTTTGGGCTCCCTTGGGCCCGTTTGCTTTCTTTGGGGTCTTTTTACTATTTTATAGGCCCGTGGACCATTATTCCTATTATTCGGGCTTAATGATTTTCTTCTCTCTTTACTAACTCTTCTTTCTTATTCCCTCCCATATTGTTGGGTTCTTCTTGTTATTGGGCCTTCTTGTCAAAGTAGGCATCAACAAAGAACATATGCCATGCTGGTTAAAATATTAAGAGCTTTTTATACTTCGTCACCCATAAACAAAAGAAAAGATTATTATTATTATTAAGGCATATAAAATGTCATTCATCATTTAATTTATTTAAAATGAATTGATTTTGTATATATTTCATGATTTCTAAAACTGTTATTACACTCTAATGTGTAATTTTTAATTTATTTTAAAAAACCTTTATTTAAAATATCCATTTTTATAAATAATTACACGTAAATAAATCAAATAAAGTATTCATCTTGAATTCAAAATGTTGTGCACTGTATTTTCACAAGGATCACTGACTTAGCCTGGAGTACAACTTGTGCTAGGAGACATGGACTACATGCAGAAAGCCACAAAAACCAATCCCATGACTTTTTTTTTTTTTTTTTGATCAACCCAGTCACTATCGACCTGACTAATAACTAATAAGTACTTCGAAGTGCTAACGCAGAAGCAACTTAATTTGGCATGTCACAAGCAATGGGGACTTCAGTTTCTGTGTCATACTTCAGTTTCTTAATTTGTTTTTTGTTTGAGTATCGTTACCTAGGTCCTAAGCAATATTTTTCAGTTTTTACAATCGGGTGAATTAATTGGTAAATTGCTGTTGATTTTGACTAGGTTTGACACCACTTTCTCTTATTTTTATTTTTATTTTATTTTTTGAAACCCTCTTATTTATTTTATAAAAGCTACTTTCTATCGTTAACAACTTATCATCTTTTTATATAAAAAAAAAAAGAAAAAAAAATATATATATATATATATCTTTAAAGTTAATGTCTTGGTTTAGATCAAACATATGCGTTTTTTTTTTTTTTCTTCCTTTAGCTCCAAGATTGGGGCTATGTTATTGAAACTAATCGTTAATTTTACTCAAAATTTTTCCTCATTTTAAATTATTGTTCTCAAATGGATGGGTTAGATATTGTCTCAATTAAGAGAATTTTGGTAACACAATAATAATAATAATAATAATAATAATAATTGATGGACGACCACAGTTCCCTCAGGCAATCTCTTCATCCATAAAAGGGACCGACAAACGAAGGAACCATTCCAATCCGTCATCATTTGAACCCACAGGACGAAGAGAAGGCTGCCAGCTCCTACATAATGGCAATATGTTACAGGACTGCAATAAATCTCTTTACCGTTGAAGTAACAACGATCCTCCCATTAACATTTCAAGGAAGCGCTACAGATAACCCATTCAAGCCTCCATTAACAGCACTACCAACGGCTAGGAAAAGGAGGCATGTATATATACAGATAGCTTATACCTACCAAGGTATGGAAAAACTCTAGCTCACATATTCAGATATTCTTATACCTCTCTTTTCACTGTAGCCAATCTAACTTTAGCATCGGAGGCTTTGTGGTAGACACTACACCGGTGACCCACACTACTTCCCTTCACTCTTTCACCTTCTCAGAATCAGGTTGGCTTTGGACGGCTTCCCTCTTGGATGATCATTCTGACTGACGATCTGAGCATCATCAATAATAATAATAATAAAGATTGTTGGACAGATATATAGAGTAATGCAAGTCAATCAATATAAATAATTTTCTAGTACTTAATTAGAGTGTGTTTGGATACTGCTTATTATAGAAAACAGAAAACTAAAAACAATGTAGTAAAATAATTTTTAAATGTGTGAATAGTATTGTGGGACCCAATTTTGAAGTTGTTTTTACTTAAAAAAGTATTTGCATGTCCTGTGAACAGTGCACCGGACCCACTGAAAAACGTGGGACATAGTTGAAAAGTGCTTTTCAGCACTATCCAAACATACACTTAGTTGAATGAATTGAAGAAGATAGTACAAAACACATCGAGATAATCTCAATCGAAATTCTAGTACAAGTGCATGAAATTTCAATTTTACACTGCTGAAGGATCAACTTTTGTGCCTACACTTAAGACTTAAGAGACAAAGCTAGCAGACTACTTCTAGGATAAAGAAAGAATAATTTGGTGATTTGTAGATGATGGGGAACCCTTCTATATTGCTAGTCTTCCTCCTTTAATAGACTTTAAAAAAGAAAAAGAAAAAGAAAAGTAGTTTTTTCCTACCATTTTACGTCTCAAAAACAATCAGTTAGATTTTTTTGTTTTGTTTTTTTATTACTCATTTTCCTAATATAGTGATTTCTTTAACATTTATCCTTAACACTATGTTTGGAAGGTTGGATGGAGAGAAGAATAGAGAGTAAGGTTTATCTCTTCACAATTCCACAATTTTTTCCTATGAATGAACTGTTTATATCATTAATAAGTTACAAACAATAATTTATTATCATATGAAACTATTAACAAATTTATTCAATCCGATTTTAAATCTATATAGATAAATTTTAAAAAGCATACATATAAAAATATAATATTATATATAATTAAATTGAGCCTTAATATTCACGAGCTTATTTATGAACACATTTTTATGCTTGAGTTTGGCTCATTTAACAATTGAGCCTAAACTTAAGACTTGAACTTGGTTTATTTTTTAAATAAACGAACATAAACAAGTTTTTTCCCAAGCCAAGTTTGAATTGTTCATAATCAGTCTGATTCATTTATAGTCCTAATTTATATAAACAATATTCTAAAGTATAATAATGATGTACCATTTTCTCTTATAATAATGGATCTCACTAAGTTATGCAAAAAAAAGTTTCCAACGAGATTTTAGTCCAATTTAGGTACTTTTCTTGGGGGGCAAGTGGTTTTTATAATTTCATACTATCAAAAGTATTGTAATTCAACTCATTCGTCTTGATGTTTTCAATGAAAGCCTCCTAGATTCAATTTCCTCATTTTATTGTAACCTTATTAAAAAAAAAAAAAAAAAAAAACCAAACCAGATTCTTTTTTCTTTTGGGGGAAATGGGGATACAATATTATCAAGCATCGTTTTGGCCTATAGTGGCTAAAATATTATATCGTTTTGGAAACATCTTTTATTTTAGCTAGCATGTATTACATCAGTTTGGAGGTGGTGATGACCAACTCGACCTGTTAACTTTTTCCAGCCAAAAGAAAAATAAAGAATATATTTCGGAAAAGTAAAAATGTGACATAGCATGATAGCAACATAATTAATTGGCCCAATTTCCAGTTCAACGACGATCCAGTGGTCGGCCTCTAGTTTTAGTACCAGTGTGAACAATCGTGTTCCTTAAGCGAGAAGGAATAATATTATTATTTTTGGGTGTAAAAAATGACATGACTAACGAGTTATTTGTTCAACTTTCTTTGGTGCATTCCAAATTTTGCAACGAGACCACTTCTCTAAAACCAACGGAAATAAATTTTCTTTTGATCGAGGTCCCTCCATGTTACGAGGGGACCAAGCTAGATGGTGTCTTTTTGCGAGAGATATCACTTACTTGGTCTCGAAGTATATAGAATTTACTAGCAAGATCGTCTTATATGTTGTGAGAATGAGTCCCGTCTGTTTGTCACATTGAATGATTTCTTTTCCATATTTTTACACCTATTTCAAAAAGAGATCCCCACTCAAAGCGTTGTTATATCATTCTAGGTGCTTTTGTAAGTAGTTGATTGAGCCTCTAGGAGCTTCATTCCGAGCATGGAAGGGGCATGATAAGAAAGGCAATCGGTTGAAATTTTTAAATCAAGGTAGCCTCCTAGCCAATGAAATTATAAAATTGACCTATAAGAGATTAGCATTAAGCCATTAACTTCCCCTCGACCAGTATTCACGAAAAATAAAAAATGGGACATCACTTCTCGATCTTTCACACACGAGTCACTTGTCATAACTATCAATCCAGTTTATAGAACTTTATAATTGTTTAACCTGAAAAAGTTCTAGCTTTTTGTCTTTTCTTAGAATATTCAAGCATTTTATATTTTTATATTGATTGATGATCTTTTGGAATTCCTTATCCTCGACAGAAAAAACAAAACAAAACAACAGGCAAAAAAAATCTCACATAGTATAAATTTTCTCAATATAAAAATAATAATGTTTCCATTTATATTTACAAGGATTAATATTAAAGGTAACCCAATTTTAGTTTATTTTAATCATCAATAATAAATTGACCAACCGCGGCTAGGAGATTTTTTATTTTATTTTATTTATTTTTTGTAACAACTTTACTTGGAGATGATCAAGCCTTTTTTTTTTCAAGGGTTAACATTGTCATTGTCATCACCCTAATTATGATTACGTACATTTGTTGCTTTTGTGCTCAATTTGAAGCCTTTCATTAATAGTTTTAAACCAATATTGAACCAAAAAAAAAAAAAAAACAGTGTCGATTTGGCTTCATTGTTTTTTTGTTACGATGATGATGATGATGGTGATTAACCATAAGTTTTTTATTTTTTTATGTCGCGCAAAAAGAAAATTCTGAGGAAAAAGGCTTATCGCCCAAAGAACTCATTATTGGAATCTTTTAACCCTACTATACCGACATGCATATTTTATCCAATATGGGACACCATGATGAAATTAAAGAAATATATATCTTGGCCTGTTTATAAGTTGACAATTGATATTTTAATTCTCTTGATCATCGTTGATACAGGGTCCGTTTAGATTTAATTTATTGTTGCTAAAATTGAAAACTGAAAATACTATAGCAAAATAATTTTTAAATGTGTAAATAGTAACGTGGGGCCTATTTTTAATATTTTTTTAGTGCGTAAACAGTGATAAACAGTGCATAAACAGTGATTTCTGTTCCTTGCACAGTAAACCCATGTAATATTACTGTTCACGTTCAGAAAAAAAAAAGAAAAAAAAGAAGAAGAGGAAAACGCAAAGTGGGAAACACTTCTTTTCTTCTTTTTTTCCCCAAAGCTTCATTACTTTGTACTTCTTAATTGTAATATATGCTTTTGGAAAGCAGATATTAATATAATAAAAGTATTCATGGCCCAAAACACAAAAATAAAAATAAAAATGAAGGGTGAGAAGTTTCATTCTAAAGAATAATAGATATATTTTGTATTTATGTTATGGTTTTGTAGTTCAATGGCATAATCTAATTTGATTTATAATAACAATCGGATTCAAATTCTCATTTCCCATTTGTTGTAACAATTTATCAAACAGGGAAAAAAAAATAGAGATGTATTTATATTGCAAATTAATGAATGGTATAACTTTTTTTTTAAAAAAAATTGCAAGGCATCGTTATCTACATGAATGTAGCATCCCATTGGAGAGAGGAAAGAGAATAATTAGGGGAAAAGCAAGTGGATTCTGGGAGCTGGATGAAGACAAGCACAAGATGCTATTTCATTTCTTGTTTGAAATGCAATCTCTCTATGTAGTTTTCAATTATAGACGACGAAACGTCATTATTAGTTAGGAGAAAAGAAGAAGAAGACAGATCAGTGACACTTGGTTGGGTGTACTGTCTAACGAGTATGAGTTTGTTACTGCCAAGAGGGTCCATACATACTCTTTAAACAGTTTTCCTGAAAATCTAATTTTAAAGAGTTTAATTGCTCACGTTAATTTGAAATAAAAACAGTTGGTATATGTATGTGTGTATATATATACACACAGCAAAAAGAAAAACAAATAAAAACAATTCTATGTTGAGAAGAATCAGCTATCAGTTTTTCGAGTATGCAGGGTACCCATGACTGTTGATGAAGCCGAAAATCTCACCAGTGAGTTGCACGACGCTTGTACGCTCAAAACAACACCTGCACAACAAAAAGGAAAAGACCTCACAGAGAGCACCGGTGTGGTGTCGGCCAAATACCCTCCAAAGGTCAAGTTAGAACTTCTTTCAACTCTAGAGTGCTAGAGAGGGGTTAATTATGCGTACCTTGGCTTATGAGGGTATTGGGGTTTTTATAGTAGTAAAGGGTGGACCTTTCTTCCTTGGAGTAGAAGTCTTTTCCTTATAGGAATCCTTATGCGCGTAGATTGCGGAATCCTTTCCTTATAGGACTCTGATACTGTGCGTGGAATACAAGCAATTTCCCTAAAACCCATGCGTGATGACAAGCTTCACGCTTCGTTCAGTAGCCTAGGGGCTTCAAATTGCCGTCAGTGAGACTTGGGGATTTCAGCCCGTCGGTTTCGTCTTGATCTAATCAGCATGCATTTCATTACGTTTAGCTTACGTCACAACTTGACCCGTCAGCCAGAACAGAAGCTGACGGGTTAAGCTTATGGTACCTGCTATAATTCTCCTATATCAACTGTGAAAGCTTCTCCTTCATTAAAAGAGCAAACAAGCTTCAAGTTACTGAAAGCATAACCTTCTAAGTTCTAAAAGTTGTGGAAGCTTCACCATTTTTTTTTTAATTAAAGTAATTATATTAATAAAAAAAGAGCCATCTCTACCTTCGGGGCAAAATATCCAATCAAGATATAAAAGGATGATTATGGGCCTATCTCAACTTCCATGAGCAGCTTAGATTGCAATGTTTAAATATAATTAGAGGAGAAAATATTTCGAGTTCCTATGAACAAAACAAAAATCCCAACATGAGAGTAATCTCAAAATAGAGTTGATAATAGGCATTACAAGTATGTGATTTGACCCATAGTGTGTTTAAGATTAATGGGGGATTTATAAAGGATAAAATAGTCAAGGATACTTCTATGATTTGTTTTATTACTAAATTATAATGTGCATCCTTGAAGTTTGGTTTTTCTTTTTCTTTTTTTTTCTTTTTTTTTTTCACTAAAGTTTCAAAATATGGATCTATGCCCCAAAAGTTACATATTGTTTAGATTTTTTTTTTTTCCACCAATACGTCGTGATGAGGTGCCGACTAAGTATTAACTAAACTCAAAACTACGTCCTTTTTTTATTATTCAAAACTATGTCATTTTAATTAATAGTTTGCAAATTTGGGCTAATTTTGTTTTTACCCTCTAAAATTTTAAATTTTGGATCCATAAAACTTAGTTATTTTTAGATAGAGGTGACACTTAATGGATACCTCATCATAGCCATAGGTTCACAACACATGGATAGAAAGACTTAAATCCAATTGATATATATATATATATATTTATATATATAGCATTAAGGATACAAATATGAATTTTGAGACTTTAAGGAGCAAAATTAAAATTACCCTAAGCTTTTAGGATGTAAATTGCAATTTAGTCTTTTTTTTTTTTTACCAACCATGTTAATTTTTATTTTCATTTTAGACATTTTGTTAGGCTTCATTAGATTTTATTTTATGAAAAAAAAAACTAAAACTACTACATATTATACAAAAAAATATATATATAAAATAATGTGAAAATAAATAAGATTGATACCACCTCGAGAAGATAATAAATTAATATCCACTACTTTTTTTGCTGGTGATACATTAGTTTATAAGACTTATCCAAAACACAATTATATATATATATATATATTTTTTTTTTTTTTTTGAGAGAGTTTCAACTTAAGACATCCGTTCCTGATGATAGTTTTTTCTCACCAGACCAAGACACCAATTGATTTTTGGTGTAAGCAGGGATTGAACTTTAGATCTATTATTAAACCTCACAACATTTTATAGTTTTTTTTTTAGGTGACACACCATTTTATAGTTTATAAGGTAAAAATTAACATATTCATAACATCACTTTATATTAAATTAGTATATAATGTATTTATGAGTCAAATCAAAATTAAATAAACTCAATACACTTTGCAAAAAATAAAAAAGTCAACTATTCCATTAGTGCTACCACCAGTATTACAGCCAAACATAAATTAATAAAATATCTCTTATTAGATAGATTACCACTTTATTAGCTCAAAAGGGACAAAAAGGAAAAAAAAAAAAAAAAAAGCCTTATCCTTTCTTCAATGATTCTGATATTGATAGGATCTTTAAATAAGATCTGAACCCAGGTAAAATTTTGACTATATTATAGAAGAAACTATGAAGAATTAATCTGGTAGAATTCCTAAAAAATTCTTCAAGCCCTAAAGAAAATTATTAATAAAACAACTAAGATATTTTTTAATTGCAACCAAAATGGTGCATACGTTTACATGCTTCATTTTCTTATCCCCTTACAAACCACTTGCTCATTACCTCTTTTTTTATAAAAAATATCTCATGAGACTTTGTTTGGTAACATGTAAAAGCCACACGTATTGTGAAAGATATGTCTTCAAAATCCTTCTCGTAAAATGATTTTTTCTTTCTTATCTTTTTTTTTTTTTGGTTCTTCCTCTCTCAAATTAGGATTACAATTTCTCTACTTTTTTTTTTCTACTCATGCAGCTCCAATCCTTTCCTCTCAGACCCCCCAAGCATTAGGTGCATAAAGATGTACTAATTAAACTATAAGGTTGGTCTTTTTTTCACTTCTTATTGTGGTAAATTCATTATTTATTTCTAAATTAAAATAGAGCCAAAAAAAGGTATTGGACTAAAAATTGATGGATTTCATTTTAGAAATTTCGTAATGGAGTTATCCAAAAGAGTTAAAAAAATATCTAATCCAACCATCTACTACATGCCAGATTTTTCATATAAAAATAAATAAATAACATGCCAGAATTTTCCGTGCTAATCTTATCCTCATTCATGTTTTCGGCATTGTCGAACCAAATCTAATTGGGTTTAGATCATCAGAATTTTTCAGCCCAAGCCCAACTAAAGTTTATTACGGCTGAATAAGCAGGCTTTTGGCCCAGTTGTTCCTCTCGCCACCTACAATACATTCAACCTTTAGTACATTGTCCATACCATGGACACCACCAATTTCATATCACGCTGAGTTGTCAATTTATGATGAAAGCAACATTCCTTTTCACTACTGACATTGTTTTTATCATGCATTAATATGTTAATTCGGTGAAAAATTAAGTGCGTTCGTCAACTTATTTTTTGAGCTCTCAACAAGGTCATTAGACAAACCGACTAAGCCCGTACACAATGACCCGGTTATGGCCAACATTTTACCTATCATTTCCTTCAATTCCAGAAGAGGAAATTTGTGGACACAAACCTTTTTTACCATCCTAATGTTGATTGTAAATGTTGGAGAAAAATATAATGAATTCATGTGAAAGTGATAAATATCTACTCATAATCTGTTGTATCATAGTTTTAAAAATTGTGACACTTTACTAGGAAATAACTCAATTTCAAAAGTTTGGAAGCATCTCCTTGGAGGAGGAATATCACTAGCAAATTACCTTTTGACCTCAAAAGTAGATGGCTAGTTGCACAATAAAACATCCATTATCTGATTTTTTTTTTTTGAATAAAAGTGCATTATCTGATTATGTATGTTACTTCTTGCCAAACTATGTTCTATGTTAAGAAAATTTTTTTTTTTGTTTTTTTGTTTTTTCGTTTTTACAACCATTAACGTTGAAATAATATTACTTTTTATCTGATTTCATCATTGAAACTATTTTTAATATGAATCAAAAGATAATGTTAACAATTGAAGGAGGAAAAAATCAATGAAAAACATTGTGTCTGTACTCTGTACTCTCTATACTTAATATTATTTAATTTTAATTACGAAATACCTAACACTCCTTAGATGTTAGATCATTCTTTCCACTATTCATAAATAATATATATATATATATATATATTTCCTTTCCCTTCCCCTATTCATGAAAAAAGATAAAAAAAATTTCTTCTTTCCCTTCCCTAGTCGACTTCATATATATTTTTTGGCCATAGATTTCTTTTATTTCTTCTATCTAATATAGAGAGCCTACCTCAGTCTAATCTAAGCAATGTGTGAACTGTGAAGTTTTATTCTGGAAACTTGAACCTTAGCTCTTGTTCCTCCATTTTACAATAATTCATACTTATAGAATGATCATTACGCCAATAGTGTGCAATAGTGTCATAGAATTTGAAAATGCCAAAGTTGATTTTTTTTTAAATAAACTTTAAAATTTTTAAATGAAAAAAAAAGGTTAATACTTGAAAGATGTGCACACAAAAAAAAAGGGCTTGCCTTCGGTGCCTTAGAGCATTCTCATCAAGCATCTCGAAAAATTTAGTATTTAACATCTCAAAAACCTACTTTATTTATTTTAATAACTCACTATACAATACGCCTAGCATCAAAAGTTTTATATTTTTTTACCACTTCATTAAAATGTTAATATTTTTTTATTATTTTATAATTATTTTTATTCTTATCTCATTTTTTCTACTACCCACAAATTCATAGCCACTGTCCCAACCCACTGCTACCAGCCACCACCGCCCACACTCATACCCACCGTCACCACCACCCAACCCCCAATCACCAAAATTACAAACAAAAATAAACCCACAGTCACCACTAGCCAACCCAACACACAACAAACCCAACCCAGCAAACCCCTAGCACCACCAACCACCATCACCCACCCACCGACCACCACCATAAACCCCAACCCAAAATCAACCCACCATTAGTCACCACCACTACAAACCGCACCCACCCTCCATTAACCACAAAAAACCAAAACCCACTCACCCACCCACCTGCCACCACCGTAAACCCCAACCCAAAATCAACCCACCACTAGCCACCACCACCACAAACCATACCCACCCACAACTAAATTAAACAAAACCACAACCTAGCCACCACCTTCAACATTCCTCCTCCAAATCACAAAACAACTGCCATCACAAACACAAAAGCCAGTCATCACAAAATTTCAGCCACCACCAAATTCGATCCACAACTAAATTGTGACCTATGACCTATCATGACCAGGGCGACCCACAGTGCCGCCAATGCACGGTGACTCACCCACGGGAAATCGGTGTGAGAGAGGGACGAGCAAGAGATGGCAAGGGCAAGAGGGTTGGAGAGAGGAAGTAAGAGAGAGCACCAGTGACAAAGAAAGAAAAAAAAAAGAAAGAGAAGAGGGAGACCAGGAAAAGAGAAGAAAATGAAAAGATAAGTAGTGAGAGAGAGAAACAGATATTTTAATTAAAGTAGTGTTGAAAATATTTTATATTTTTAAGATTTGAGCTACAGTGAACTCTCGTAGATAGCAGTACATTGTAACTTAGATGCTAATAATTTTAAGAATAATATCTTTGTTGTAGTGTGTTTTTTTGGAATGAGATGTTAAAAAATAACATTTTTAGTTTTTGAAATACTTGATGAGAATGCTGTTATTGCTATTGGTACATTCTTTACTTTCAAAAATGACTGTTTAGAATTTAACTAAAGATATTTTATGCTTTTATCAACAAAGAGAACAGACCAAAACAGGGAACAGTGGAATTGGAATAGTGGAATAGTGAAATTGGAGGATTTTGGTGGGAATGATTGTTATGATAATTGCTTTTGTTGAGGTGATTGCTTGGGATTACATGATCTCCTCCACCTATGCAAATAGGAAACAAGCATATATTTAACTTAATTTGATAAATACAGTTACAATGGAAAAGAGATAATTTGAACATTGTTCATATTTGTTGTAAACACATGATGAACTATAAGTCTCTTAAAATTATTATTTTGAGAATAAAGACATTTAAGATCTATGTGTCTCGTCATGAAACATTTAAATAAGTTTACTTGGTCATGTTAACAAATAATTTTTGGACATGATAATTAGGGGCTTGAATTTATGAATATTTGTACGTGCCAATATGTGGTCTATTCACATCCATTATAATGGGCTCATATTTTTTCATACTTTTAGTCATAGTAATAAATATCACAAATTTTATAAATTGATATGTTATCAATTATAAATTTTATTTTTTATATATTTTTTAAAGATCCATAGAAAAGTAATTCAATGATCAAAAGCTTATTTATTATGCGTCAATCACATCACTTACACATCAATTTATAAGATTTAAAAAAAAAAATTATTGTCGAATTTACTCCCCCGCCCCCCTCCTCTTTTCCATATTAGTCAATCATTTTACTCTAATAGCATCCACATTAGTAGAGCTATAAATTTAGCATAAATGATTCCACAAAAAAATTACTTTATTTGTTTGATTTTGTCACTTTACAAAACACCCAATATCAGTAGTTTTATTTTAGTTTTTAATACAATAAAATAATATAAACAATACAATAAAATAATATATCCACTATAAAGTAATATAAACACATAAATAAAATAATATATTTAATATAAGGCAGTGTGAACACACAATTTAATATTGTAATACTTTTTTTTTACATACTTTTGAAGAAATTATACCATCCTTATGGTAGACCACGCTACTTGTCCATCATTCTACTAAACGACTTATTTGAAGAAATTATACCGTTCTCATGGTAGACCATGTTTCTTGTCCACTATTCTAATAAAAGACTCTCACTTGTTTAAAATTGTTGAATCAGTAATCAATTTCTGTTTTTAAAAAAAATTCTAACTTAACAATTTTAATCATGTGGGAGTCTTTTAGTGAAATGGTGAACTATATCACTTGTCTACCATGAGGACCTTATAATTTCTCCTATTTTTGGCTGTGCACTATAACTATGAAGCCAAATTATTTAGCTTTGGCTCCACTAATGTAGCCATAATTTTGTATTTGGTGGTGCTAAAAATAGCAATATAGTTTTTTAACACCACCAATAATAATGTTGTAATAAGATAATTTTCTATTTGATGTTTCACCCGAAGATTCCCCTATGTTTGAAAGTTTGAACCACTCTTAGCTTTATTATTGATGGACTTTATTTTTATCAGTTTATCCTGAAATGAATTAAACATTTGAGCTTAAAAAAAAATAAATTAAAAACTATCAACAGGCGAAAGTCTTACCACATTTTTATGGAGTTCATTGCTATCCCTTAGGGCAAACAGGGAATCAATGGTTTCACCATCATAATGTACATTCTGTACATGCAATGTTTACATTTTCATATTATATATCCACATTTAGGTGGCGTTTGGATCTGGATGATTTGCGTTTTGCGTTTGTGTTTTCAGTTTTTTTATTTTATTTTATTATTTTTTTTAAGTCGTGAATGTTGACTTTTTGCTTGAATAGTGCACCCGTGCATTGTTCACGGGATCCACAAACATCACTTTTCAGCAACTTTTTCATTAAAAATGGTCCCACGATACTATTCACACATTTAAAAATTATTTTGCTATAGTGTTTCAGTTTTCAGCTATATCCAAACGGACCCTTAATATATAATGACATGATAAAAATACTAACACGATATATTTAAATGTAAGACAATTAAAGCCCTTAGGGCTAAGGGCAGTTGAATTGGATCAAATTTTTTTTTTTTTTAATTTTTTTTATAAACAGAATTGGATCAATTTTATTGTATAAATACGTCCCGTCAATTGATTCGAACCCTTGTGGGTGCAAAAGGCTTAAACGGTTGCCAATTGAAACATGTCGAATTATTCAACAGAGGTTCCTCTTTGAAACAATAACATAAGCTCTCACTCTTAAATCCCCAACCCAAAAAAAAAAAAAAAAAAAAAAACCCCCCAAAACAATTTTGTTGATAAAATTAAAGGATTAATACAATACGACCTAGCTCCCTAAGAGCATTCGCATCAAGAAATGCTACTCTATCCTATTTTACCATCTCAAAAAATTACTTTATAAATTATACCATACCATTTTACAATACTCCTAACTTTTATTTTCCTATTCTACTCATTAAAATAAAATATCTACCCAATAAAATAATATATACCAAAACCTAAATAAAAATAAAAACCCAAAACCCAAATCACCTCTTCAACCACCTGCTATCACCACCACCACCACCACCAAGTACATACCTAAACTGATTTTTATTTCCAAAACTCAGTACCCAAATTGATTTTTATCAGTTGAAAACCAAAGTCATCTTCAAGCACAAAAAAAAAAAAAAATCAAAATTACGGCAACCCACAAAATCAAAATAAAAAACAAACCAAACCACAACAATCCCCAACTCCGGCAACCCACAAAATCAAAATCAAAATCAAAATCAAACCAAACCACAGCAACCCCCAACTTCGACAACCACGGAAACCCACAAATCAAAATCAAAATCAAACCAAACCCACCTTTTCCTTTAAGCACCAATCACAGCACCAAAAAAAAAAAAAAAACCCACAAAACCTAGAACTCTAAACCCGCCGATCCACCACGATCCTCAGCCCCAGAGCCGCCATGACTCGCCACGATCCACACCAATTCAAAACCCAACCAATGCAATCGATTCAAGACCCACAACCCACGACCCACACCAGATTTGAGAGAGCCACAACCCATGCCAGACCAATCTCCACCGAGAAACCCATAAACCACACCCACATCGAAGCAAACCCATCAGAGTAAAACATCGAAGCCACATCGGAGCAAAACATCGAGACGCGGCCAACGATGGCTTGATGGAGAGCAAAGGGAGAGGGGGAAATCACTGAGAGAGAGCAAAGGGAAATGGAGAAATCTGAAAGAGAGAGAGACGTGGGAGATAGAGTGTAGAGAGTGGGAGAGTCAGAGGAATAAAATAATTTTTTTTTTACAATTGAGATTTTACAATAGTAGCTGTTTACAATCTCAGATACTGAGCACTTTTGGGCTTTAAATGCCAAATTCTCCTTACATTTGGCATTTGCAATCCCCAGTGCGAATGCTCTAACATATAGCAATAATAGCATCAAGTAATAAGTTATGGGATTCTTCAACCTAAGCATGTTTAGGCTGTGTTTCATTCTTACTTCTTAACACACCCATATCTCAATGGCCATGGGGACTAAGCCCAAATGATTTTGGCTAGAGGACATTAGATGAAAGTGTGGGTTAAAATCTCTGGTCTCTGTTGCAGAGTGAATATGGGATAGCTTCAAATGGAAATCTTCTGTTTAGGACTTCCCTGGTTTGTAGTACATTCAAAGTTATCCTCCATAAGAAGAGTTTTAAGTCTCATGTAATTTTTATTTCCATAACTTATTCCAATCCAATCCACCTTCTTTAAAAGGCTAAGAGAGGAAAAACGAAGGATTTTGGTAAAGCAGGAAGGCTGATTTGGTTGAGAAGAGACCGTCCAAATTAGGAGTCAAGATAAAATTATCCTCTACATTAACAGGTGGAAGGTGATTTTAAGGACTTGAGCAGCCCAAATTCGATCCATGACTTCAGACTATTTTTTTTTTTTTTCATCTCACAATCAGTTGTAAATAACTCCAACACCCTAGTTACATTTGTGTTGAATTTGGCTTTGGGTTTGAAACCTTTATTGATGGGATCCAAGAGTCATTCCAGACATTAGTTCAAGCTCCATTGCAATTTTTATTGATGGGATATTTGGGATCCAAGGTCTCTATCATGTAAAAAATCTCCAATGCCAAGAGATTGGTTTAGAAGTTTTTGCCTTCAGTGTCTTAATCCATGGCGTTTCATCACCTGACAAGACTTTCCGGCTATCTTTTGTTATCAAAGATGAAAGACCTATTAATATCAACCATCCTCCTCATTCCTAACCCACCAACACCCTTTTAATTTTTTTTTTGGCTGAATAACCCACCAACACCCTTTTTTTTTTGAGAATCACCGACCAACACCCTTTAGGTAGCAAGTTGTGTCCTAAGATTTTAAGTAAACTTTCCCAACCATATAAGTCCCTTAAAATACATTATAACACAACCCCCAACCTCCCCCCCCCCCGCCCTAAAAAAATCTCATTTAAAATTATAACAATTTTATATCAGACCGGATCATAATTCGGATCAAATACAAATATATTCCCCTCGTCGCAACAAGTCAAGATGGAGCTGTCTATTACCCGCTCGATTCATTTCGTTGATTTCCAGCCCTGAATTATTAATTTATTATTAGTAATTCAGTTAAAAAACAAAAAAGAAAAGGAAAGAATGCCATGCTTTAGTGCTTATCCAATCAGACAAAAGCGTACTACTTTCACTGACCTTTCGCCCTATAAGTCCATAACTTTCACTCTCTCTCCCTCTCTGCATTAATTTCTTTACCCAACGAAACCACAGAAATGGGACTCCATTGTCTTATCTCTCTCACAACCACCATTCTCTTCCTTTCTCTACTCCTTGTCCATACCGACTCAGCTCAGCCTCCATTTTCCTGTGACTCTTCCAACCCATCAACCGGATCCTACCCTTTCTGCAAAACCTCACTACCCATCAGTAAAAGAGCACAAGACCTCGTCTCTCGCCTCACATTGGATGAAAAAATCTCTCAGCTCGTTAACACAGCCCCTCCGATCCCCAGACTCGGTATCCCCGGGTTCGAGTGGTGGTCGGAGGCTTTACACGGCGTTGCTAACGCTGGCCCTGGAATCCATTTCAATGGACCTATCAAGGCAGCCACTAGCTTCCCTCAAGTCATTCTCACCGCTGCTTCCTTCGATACCAGTCTCTGGCATCGTATAGGCCAAGTGAGTCAGTGTTCCACTTTATACTCCACCCAATACAGTCGATCTTATATATTTTTTCTTGTTTCTAGTATTTGTCAATGTTTGGAAAGTGTTATCTTTATTGTTATCTGTGAATGTTTTGAATGAAAGGCTATTGGAACTGAAGCTAGAGCAGTGTACAATGCTGGGCAAACAAATGGCTTGACGTTTGGCTCCAAACATCAATGTATTTAGGGACCCGAGATGGGGGAGAGGGCAAGAGACACCTGGAGAGGATCCATTGGTCACAGGGAAATATGCAGTGGCCTATGTGAGAGGTGTTCAAGGAGACTCTAAAAATGGTGAGCAAGGAAACCCTGATCAGCATCTTCAAGCTTCGGCTTGTTGCAAGCATTTTACAGCTTATGATTTGGACGACTGGAATGGTGTGGACA
Organism: Quercus suber; assembly: GCF_002906115.3. Lineage (NCBI taxonomy): Eukaryota > Viridiplantae > Streptophyta > Magnoliopsida > Fagales > Fagaceae > Quercus > Quercus suber. Next base: position 932,395 of record NW_027069658.1, on the reverse strand, counting down.
GGTTTCATTTTGATGCTCGTGTAAGTGTTTCTACTTTTTCAAGNCCCCCCCCCCCCCCCCCCCCCCCCCAAAAAAAAAAAAAAAAAAAAACCCCTTAACATAGAGTCAAAGTCACAAACATACTTCTATATATTTATTATTACTTGTTGCACTTCCACTTTTACTTTTTCTTTTTATAAAAGTTTTATGAGTTTTTTAAAAACATTAATATTACATTTACTTGCATTTGCATTTTCTAATGGTCAGCATCTTTAATTAGGATGGTAAACAAACCAAGCTTTATTGATTAGTAATTGTTCAAGCTTAGCTTAATAACAAAAGTAAAATATTCAAGTTCAGCTTGAGTTCAAACCAAGCCTAAAAATCATATTCAAGCTCAACTTTGTCAAAAATGTTTAAAAGTTTGAGTTCAGTTTGATTCATTAGTCAAGTTGAGATTGAGCTCAATATCAAGATCAAACTCACTCTCGATATCAAGTTTTTGAGCTTGAAATACAACATAAGTACATTATCAAGCCTATCAAGTTTGAGCAAGTGATCCAATTCTTAATTAATTAAAGACTAAATTTATCAAGCTTATTACCAAATCTATAAACAAGCCTAAGCTTAACTTGATTTTTTTATTTTTATTTTTAATTTTTATCAAACCCTATTATTATGAATGGTTTTCTTTTATTTGGGTTCAGCTTATTTATTAAATAAGTTTAAAACTAAAGGTCGAGATAAACAAACATGAACAAAACTTCTTACTAAGTTATGGAGGGAATATACGCAAAATTTTTAGATCCATGAAATGCAAAATAGAGAAAATATATTTATCAAAGAAAGTAATTATACAAGACAATATTTATATAGTTTGACAATTTACCTATGTTTATGGAATCGTGTAAGTGTTTCTACTTTTTCAAGAATTTTTTTTTTTTTTTTTTTGCTCTTTCCTGTTTTTGTTTTTGTTTTTGTTTTTTTTTTTCAACGATTCCTACTTGGTACAAGTGCGTTACCTTTTTTTTGTTTTAAAATGAATTTAATGCAAATTAGATTCGTGGATGGGCTTTTATTGTGTGTCATGGCGTTTTGTGCTCATGATTTGTGGGTTTTGTTTAATTAATTCTTAATTAATGACAGAAATAATTGTTTTTCATCGGTTTATCTTTAAGTTTTGCGTCTGTTTGGGAGTAAAAAGCAGCTTCGAAAGAAAAGTAGTAAAAGAAAAGCAAGCCACTAGAGAAATGAGATTCTTTTTTTACAAAAGCTGTAGTACATTTGGGACAAAATAGATATTTCCAATAAACATGTATATAATTATAATTAACCTGTGGGAGACTGACAGTGTTGTCTTTAGTCTTTTGAAAACTGCATCCTGTTTGGTTACTTGTGAAAAAAGTTTTATTAATGAATTTAGTGCTCTCTAGACCACTTACCGACCTCTGAGTAATAGTGTAATACTACGGGTTAATGCATTAACTATGAGTATAAGATAAAATAAATAATAATTAAAAATATTTATTTATTATATTATTGGTATCAAATTATAATCTTTATCACATCATTCATATTTGGTTTTTACAAACACCGGATGGCCTTCATATTTTACCAACAAACATTGTATTAAAATTATCTATTTAACATTTTCTTTTGTGTTTAAGTCAAGTCACTCTCACTTCAACAGATTTTCTGTACCAAAACTTTATCTACAGCACTGTAACAGCAGTTACATTCAGCTTTTTAGCTACTGATTTTTTACCTGGGTTTAAGGTGTCATTGCAAGATTTAGCAGACACCTACCAACCACCTTTCAAGAGTTGTGTAGAGCAGGGGAGAGCTAGTGGAATAATGTGTGCCTATAACCGAGTCAATGGGGTCCCAGCCTGTGCCGACTTCAATCTCTTGTCCTTAACTGCTAGAGGAAAATGGGGTTTCAATGGGTAATTATTATTATGTTATTCTATGCATTAATCAATTATAACGTGTGAAGAGGATTACCAAAAAAAGAAAAAGTTATGTGCAAAGAATTGTTGTTTGAAATGATAATTTGAGGAGTTGAAAACCCCTTCCATGCAAATAATTGCTGACTAAATTGCTGCTTTTGAAAAATGATCAGCTACATAGTGTCAGATTGTGATGCGGTCAAAATCATGTTCGATAGTCATGGATATACCAAAACACCAGAAGATGCTGTTGCTGATGTCTTGAAAGCTGGTATAGTGGGATCCCATTTCTTATTTTCTTACCTAACGCTCGTAACAAATATTTTTCTTTATTTTTTTAATCACAAAAATACAATATTTAACAATTAATTTGATCTCTATTATTTTTAATTTGTAATTAATTTTTGTTACTGAATTAATGATATATGTCAAATTAACTCTAATCAAAATATAGAGACTATAACAGTATTTTTAACCCCTTTTGTTTTGTCATAATCCATATAGTTTGCCATGATTGAAATAACCGTACTTTTAAGGATAATCATTAACCTTTTTTTTGGTAAAAAGGATAATCATTAACCCCACTATAACCAATCAAATTAATTCTACTATAAAAAAAATGAAAGAAAGTAAATCTTCCTATAGTACACATATATCCTATTTTCTTTATCTACTTGCATGCGTCTGTCTCTTGTCATAAATTTTCGTGTCATTTTATTCCTACTTTACATCTTTTATCCTTTTCCTATCGATTGGACCCTCGACTGCCTGTACACATGATCAAACCCATGAATGTGGACCATTGCTAATCGTGTGGCCCACCATGGTGTGCTTATGTTTTTTGTCCTAAACAGTTGCAAAAGTCAATAATTATCAACAGCTGGTCCTTCACTTCTTCTATCATGGGCCCTTTCCTAGTAGGACTAGCATTCTAATGGTCTTTATAGTACTTCTCTTTGGAATTTGGACTCTTGTGGTTCTGACCAGAAAGAACTCTGCAAGTTAAAGTTGTTCTCTTTTTACTGTCCATGGATTTTGTTTCTTGGGCCTTTCTTTGTTAATGGATTTGTGTCATACAGGATTTTTAGTTCCATTTTCGATTTGATGGGTTTTTATTTATTTTTACAGGCATGGATCTCAATTGTGGATCATACTTGAAAGAACATACAAAGCAAGCAGTAGAGCAAAAAAAATTACCTGAGTCTGAAATAGACAGAGCCCTTCGTAACATTTTCTCCATTAGATTGAGATTAGGACTGTTTGATGGCAATCCAGCTAAACTGCCTTATGGCAACATTGGTCCAGACCAAGTATGTTCCAAAAAGCACCAAGATCTTGCCCTTGAAGCCGCTCAAAATGGCATTGTCTTATTAAAGAACCCTGATAGATTACTCCCATTGCCAAAATCAAAAACCTTGTCTCTTGCTGTAATAGGCCCCAATGCCAATGCACCACGAACACTTCTAGGTAACTATGCAGGCGTTCCATGCAAATCTATTAGTCCACTTCAAGCATTGCAGAGCTATGTTAAGAACACGATCTACCATCCGGGTTGTGATAATGTGGAATGTGCTTCAGCTACAATTGATGAAGCAGTCAAGATAGCAAAGGAGGTGGACTATGTGGTTTTGATTATGGGACTGGACCAAACTCAAGAGAGGGAATCGCATGATCGAGTGCACTTAGAGCTTCCTGGGAAGCAACAGGAACTCCTAACCAATGTTGCAAGTGCAGCTAAGAAACCAGTTGTTTTGGTTCTCCTTTCTGGAGGTCCAATTGATATATCTTCAGCCAAGGATGACAGAACCATTGGTAGCATCTTGTGGGCTGGTTATCCTGGTGAAGCTGGAGGAATTGCCCTTGCAACTATTATCTTTGGCGAACACAATCCAGGTGGGCATTTACTTTATTATATACGCATTTACAAATTGATGTACTATAAATCACCCAAAAAAAAAAAAAACACACCCTTAAAAATATTAAAAAAATTTAATTTTATGTTGTCGAAGTAACACCAATCACATTATTCTCACATCAGTTTTTAAGCCTTTTGTAATAAAGTCGGTAGTAATTTACCATTTTCCTTTACATAGTTTATAAAAGAAATTCCACTAATTATAGAAGAAAGATTATTCATTTCCTTCAAGTGCAGCTTTCATAGTGTACTTCATTTTGCTATGCAGGCGGAAGATTGCCCGTGACTTGGTATCCACAAGATTACGTCAAAGTACCAATGACAGACATGAGGATGAGGTCAGACCCCTCATCAGGCTATCCTGGGCGTTCATATCGTTTCTACCAAGGCAAAACAGTTTTTGAGTTCGGTTATGGACTCAGCTACTCAAAGTACGCTTATGAAGTCTCATCTATCACAAAAAGTGTGCTCCACTTAAATCAATCATCAACTGTAGCCGATTACAAGCTAGTTTCAGAGCTGGGTCAGGATCTATGTGACAAGAAGAAGTTCTCAGTCAAGGTTGGTGTAAAAAATCAAGGGGAGATGGCGGGTAAGCATACGGTATTTCTATTTTTGAGAAAGGCAAAGCCTAGCAATGGGAGTCCAATCAAACAGTTGCTTGGGTTCCATCGCATTTTTTTGAAGGCAGGGGAAAGAGCTGAAGTTGAATTTGAGTTGAGCCCTTGCGACCACCTTAGTAGAGCCAACGAAGCTGGTTTGATGGTGATGGAACCAGGATTGCATTTCTTGGTTGTAGGTGATGAAGAATACCCACTTACCACCATAGTTGGGGGGGGGGGGGGGTGGTGGTGGTGGAGGATTGATGTTGGTTAGGTATCATGTTCTGAATTTCAGATGGTTAAGTCATTTTGCCCCAAATTACACTGGTTTAATCTGCAATTTTTGTTGTACTCTTTAATAATTTTGTGCAGCTTCGGTGCATAAAAATGTTTGTTACAGCATTCTTTTTAAATAATTACAGGAGAATGGTTACAAATTTCTTAGTGTTTGGCTATTTTTTCATTTACTGTTGTGCATGGAATCTGTAAGTAATTTACTCAATCATGCACATATATTTAAATGGCTTTTGACAGTTTTATCAAATGTGGCCAACCCTGACTAGTCTATTAAGGATCCATAACCAACCCCAAAAATGTTGGGACTAAAAGCTTGGTTGTTATTGTTGTTTCTTTCGGGTAACATGGCTTACAGATCTTGAATTTGATCCCACCTGTAATATATAAATCATTGTTGGTGTGATTCTGATTTTGAGTTATTTAATTTCCATATAAATTTATAATGTAATTATTGTCAGTTGTAGTGTCTACATATGTAAAATAAGTGCCACATGCAAGTTTGATTCCCACTAGTGTCGATGGTAGGATTGACTTAAAGCTCACTTGCATCAAAACTGACTAAGTAGGGAATTCTTGTTCTCTTAGATACAATTTACCTGTTTTGATACTGGTTTCAAATGGGTTGGTGCCCAATTCTTTTACTCTAAAAGATGCTGCCACCATTTATATTAGTTGATGAATTGCTCTATTCCTCCTTTTATAACTCAATTACCATGCCTATGTCTTGAGATGTCTCCATTTTCACATATAATTTATTGTTCATCTTTCCTCTATTTGTAGGATTGTTTTCAGTGCACACACCCATGAATTCTGTGATCAACTTCACTCAGATGGGACTCGCGAGGTCTCTGTTCCAGCCATGACTTGGAATGCAAGGGACGACCCTGGATTTGTTGTTGCCACTTTCCATAGGAACAGAAGGGCAGTAAGTGTGAGCTATTGCTCTCTTGCTAGAGAATCTCACGTTATAATAGCCTATGTATCTTTTGTAGTTTTGTTTTTGTCAACAACACCTCTTTTGAGATATCTAAGAATATTATAAATTAATAATTCATGTGTTGTGCATTGTTGTTTTCATAATCTCTTTTGGTGTGTACCAATTATGTAATATTTATTTTAAATTAAATTATTTCTTCATTTATTAAAGATCCTAGGAAAGATAGAGCTTACTGCTCTTTTTTTGTTTATATTTTTCGGTAAATGAAACTCTTGGNTAATAGGTCATTGTCGGAATTTGATTATTGGTAAAATATGTTATCTCAAGATGCGATTCAGACCAAGCATAGACTTTATAGGTAGTGGTTTTTAAGGGGAATGGTTGGGGGTCTCAGGCTTAATCTGTGATTAGGCTATAGAAGGGCGATAATGGCACCTGATTCAGAGGTTGTCTTAGGCATGGAAGTGCAGCTGAATTCTCAGATTGATTCAAGAAGGATTGTCTGTTTAATCAGTTCATCAGTTAAGAAGAGCTGATAGGAATCCCAGAAATGAACTTTTTCCAGAATGGCTGTACTAGATAAGATGGAACTGAAGGGTTCCAAGAATTCCTTCATAGACATCCCAACAATTTGGCAGCTAGTTTAGAGCAAGGTGATGACCGGCCAATATTTGTTTCAAAGAATCTGTTCAAACAAGCCAGCCAAAGGAACTTGGAAAGTAACTTGCATGCCAGAGATCAATTCTGAGGTAACAGTGATTCTATTTCTAACTGCCACTTTCAGGAGGAGATGCAGAGAGGAAAGTGTTGGCTATTGCTCTATTACTGGCTATTCTCACGTAGATTGTCTATGTTATCCCTCCCGTTTCACATTTGAGGATTTTAAGAAGATGACTGAAAAAACCTGTTTACAACAGAATGATGCACATCATTTCGATACAGTTTTCAGCTGATTACAATGATGATAGGCACGAACACTAAATGCTACATAAAACTTACTTTTGGAATAGTGGAATTGCTTTTATTGCTGATGAGTATTTCGTTCAGCTTGAATATTTGAGGTTCAGTTTCAAGCAATAACTGGATTCATAAACCATGTGAACCCAGACTTTTGGAACTTAATTTCAAAAAAAACCCCCCAAATCCCCAACCAAAAATAAAAAACGTCCCACCTACAAAAGCAGTAGAAACTTCAAAAAGGCATCCAGAATGTCATCTTGCTAAGAGACTTAACTTGTTTTGATAGTTAAACTTTCCAGGGGTAGACAGTCCTTTAACATTCAGGGGCAGTGAGCAATTTTCCCTAAGGTTAAAGGGAAAACATGAATTTTTTCAGAAAATTCATTAAGAGTAAAGGTTAAGTAGAATAGTAAAACTAACTTAAATCATGCATTCACAGTCAAATAATGTCTTCTTTTTTTCTTTTCTTTTTTGGATAAATCAAATAATATCTGTCTATTATTTTAATATCCAAAGCATTGCAATGTGAAGTATATGAGTAATAGAATAAAATAAGCATTTGGTGTCTAAACCATGGTCAACTCTAAAAACCAAGGAAATCATCTATCTGGTTATTAAATCATGTCTTGCTGGCACACTCTAGTCAGGAAATCATCTGTCACTTCACCATAGAAAATTTTGGAAAATGTAAAACCAAAGTCTGAATATCAAGAAATTCAATACAAAACAAACATCATAACATTTTACCCTTCCTCTATAAGCATAATAGAATTGTTTGCACTCTCTGTACCTAACCTCAATTCTTTGATTTACCTCAAGGTCTACAACATATCAACAGCTGAAAAGAAAAGACACCTAAAAGGACTAGCAGGACAAAAGGCAGAAATTCTACAATGAACCCTTATGCCCATGACTAATAAGCTGCTTATAGAATAGCATAAAAAATGGGAAAAGTTATATTCCACTGAATAATTTTCCACAAAGCCCACAACATATCAACTGCTGTAAAGAAAAGACATTTAAAGGATTATCCTGACAAAAGGCAAAAATTCTACAATTAACCTTTATGCCCATGACCAATAAGCTGCTTATAGAATAGTGTATATTTCACTGAACACCCCTTTCCCACAGGTATATTCTTTAAAAGACAAAGAAAAAAGATGAAAAAAAACATCAAGAGAGGTCACTAACACGACCATTGAAAATTTGGTAGTAACAAGAATCCTTTTCACACTTCAACTATAAGACTAAATCTCCAAACTACATTACACCACAGTTAATGGACTATGTGACTATATGTGGGACACGTTGAAGAGAATCTAAAGTATATTGCCACATAAAGACTATTTAGCAATAAGCCTATATAGGATAAACATATAGAAGATTAACAAACAGATGAGATGCAAATATAAGAAAGAAACAGGAGTGAGTAATATACATGTCTTAAGAATTCAAGGACATGGACCTGAAATCAAAAGCACATGGAGTTACCTTGGTTTAAGAGCCTGAAAGATATATTCGGTAGCATTTCGTGGGAGAGTTTGCGATAACTTGTATGGCCCGGTCTCGACGAGCCTCCTGAAGGAAAAGTTCAGCATAAAGCAAAGAGAGCTTTATAAGTGCTTGAAACCAATTGAAAGACACAGTAAATGAATGGCACATGCATGTCTTAAGATCAGTATTACAGCTGGCAAAATGAACTAATGAAATTGGGGTGGAAGTGGTTAATGTCTTTATTGAAACATCATTTCCCACCATTCCTCACAACTTTAATTTTTAAGAGGCAATAATGATCGGTAAAATAGAGGAATAGAAAACAGTATGATTCAATGAATTGGCATTGGCTGCCAGGAGAGTGGGTTCAATGCAATGCTCTAAGCTTATCATCAAACTCAAAACAAAATTTGCAGAGAACTTCTTTGCGAAAACAAGGTTACTACAAGAAGCAATGATAAATTATTTCTATCAAACTTCCATGAAGAATGAAAATGCCATGTGATTGAAAGAAATACACCCACCTGCTACCCAGCATATTTGAACTCTCTTGTGAATGTTTCAAAGTCCTCTTAAAAGCATTAAACCCACTACAGTTACAATCTACTGCTTGGTATAAAGGAAAGTGAAGTAGGAGAACAGGACCAGATCCAGATGAAACAGAATTTTCTTTCCAACCAAAGTTATGGTCTGTCTCCCTCAATTTGCTAGCCGTATTCATTACTTCGGCTGCACCTTCAGTTTCCATTTGTAGATCCACACTTTCTCTCTCTACCACTTTTTCAACACCAAACCGTAGATTATTATTGCCACAAAGTAAAGCTACAGCATTAAGCGAGACAAAGCTGATGTTACTAATTTCAAAGGCACCACAACCGGCTGAGTCCAATCCTGGGAAATTGCTAGCCATCCAATTAACCGATTTTACATTTAACTCACTGCATTCTCCTATGTCCCTGTCACCGAGAATAACATGATAAGGAAGGCCAATAAAAGGGCCTAACAGTCCATGAAACTGATGGAGCACAGATACCCATTTACTTCTCGTCAGCTCTGAACCTTTTGCAGAAACATCTCCCAAGACTAGCAGCATATCAGGCTTCAAACTTTCAAAAGATTTCTGGTAGACATGTTAGCAGACTGCATCAATCAATAAATCAATTTCAAAAAAGAAAATCATGAAGAACAGCAGGGTTCTTTATATATATAAGTAATGATATTTTATTAATTGAAAAATTACTTCCTGATTGTGATGATGAAACCTAAAATAATTGCAAAAGAATTATAAACAAGAGCAAAGTGATTATGTGAAATCTAAATGGAAAATGCCACTTGTGGATCCCACGCACAAGACCAATTGAATAGAGTTTGAATCAACAGTGATTTCAACTAAGCCACATATTCTGTATCATAAAAATACAACTATCTCACTCTTTCCATGATAGCCACATTGAAAAAAGGGTCAAAGCTCCAAATATTCAATGAGTTGTTATTGAGATTATTGCATCTACTTTCAAAACAATCAATTACACTCTCTTATCAGATATGAATAATTACTACTACTTAAAAGATGTTGCAAACGTAAATCAGCAACATTAAGTTTTATTAATCAGGTAAAATTCTACCGTGGAAATTTAATCCATTAAGGCCGAGTTCATATGTTTTTAACTTTCACCATTTTCCGTTTCCAGTTATTACTCAAATTTTATTTTTAAAAAGAAGTTTTGGGTTAAGCAAAGTTGAATATTTGACAACCAAAATCGTAAACTGGTTATCAAAACACGCGCACGCACGCACACACACAAAATAAGCTCAAATATACTTGGTGGAGCTGTGGACAAGGAGAATTGATTGCAGTAATGTATCATAAGTAAAAGACTTAAAGAAAATTCAAATAAATAAAGGTAGTGGAAGTGAAGATTGTGGCAGTTTCTTTGTCCACTAGGAACCATGAATATGTTAGAATACAATAAAAATCTAAAAGAGTAGGATCCAAATCTAATACAGTGACGAAATGCTAATAAATATGGATGCAAGTGCAACATCATAACATATATAAACATGTTATTGGGTTTTCAAATTGTTGTCAAATTATTTAAAACTCTATCTTACATAGTGTAGTAGTTTATTTTTATGTCAATAAGTACACGACACGACAAAGATACGCTAATTCTTAAAAATCTAGGATAAGATATTATAATCAATTTAAGGTACAACTAAATACATTTTTGAAGTACATATTGTGCAAAACAAAGAAAATACCCGAAAGAATTTGGACAAGTAATAGTCTCTGAAGTTGGAGTTGAAGAAAGGAGATTCGGAGCCCAACAAGAGCAAATTGGCGACCAACATAACCTTGAGGTCGTCAGGGTGGTCGAGTTCGAGTTCGAGTTCGAGGTCAGTGGTACTGGTTGGTACGAGTTTGCAGGAAGGGATGGAAACCCATTCTTCGTAAATGACCAGAGAGAAGATCAGGATCAGACCCATCACTGGCCTCCACGCCATTGTTGTGAATGTGGTGACGCTTGAATCTAGGGTTTGGGTTTTGACTTTGAGGATGACGAGGAGGAAGAAGTGGGTTTGCCATTGTGGTTGACCACTTGACCCTTCCGTGTCATAGTCAAGACTCACGGATCTAATATTGGGATTTGGGAAGCCCCTAGGTATGTTCCTTCGCGACGGTTCGTACAGCAGTTAGTACTTACTTTTTTTTCCTTTTTTATATTTAAATCTACTTACTTTTTTTTAATATTTTTATATATTTTTTTATAAAAGATAGAAGTTTTATTATAAATAGATAATCTAAGTATATATATGTGTGAAATTTTTTTCCTAGATATTTGAACTTCGACTCTTATCCTCTACATCCTATAAGTACTCATACTCAGAAATCATTATGTTAAGAATGCGCGATTGTCTACTTACTAGTCATGAAGAGTATAAACTTTTTAAAAAAATATTATGAGAAAAATAATAAACTCAGTACAGCTTAAAAATCAATTTTTACACTTTCCAATAATAACATCCCACGTCATATTGTTATAAAAATAAATAAAAATAATAAAACAACAACAATCAAAATTAAAACAAAAATGACGTGTAGATTAGTCACTGCCCCTCTAAAATCCATAAAACAAAAAATTAAAAATCAGAGCCAAAACTTCTTCGAGTTCCAAGTTTCGCAGCCCTTGTGCCACCATGCCAATGATCCACCACTTGTCATTCGACATCACTTTATTTCTCCACCATTGAGAAGTCTGCTTTGTAATTTTTACTCTATATGCATTGAGAAATAACTTATTCACGGGTCTTAATCAACTAGAGTGAACCTAGTTAAAGCGTGAGAGAAAGTGTGAGAGAGAATATGAGAAGTTTGGGAGAAGTAGAGGGAGTCGCCGCCAGCAGATGGTAACAAGGGGAGCGGCAAAAAGTTCAACCATGGAGGCCTTCTCCATGGTTGAGGCATGATTGTGTTTGTTGAGTTTTATTTCTTAGTTTGTAAGGATGTACAATAGAATTTTATACTCAAGTTTTGTCAATTTTCTTATCGAACAAGTTTGAACTTGTTAACAAGTTACTTACTTAACTTGTCATTTGTCCAAATATAGTAAAATCTTACTTTTTTGCTCGATCTAATTACTTGGAAGAAAATTAACTTTTTAACTTTTGCTCGTCATTATCCATGGATTTGCACCCATAACATAGATATTACACATAAAACTATTACATAGAATCTGAATCCCATCACATCTATGTTGAGTGTGCTTCACCCATCTTTGATGTCCATGCCATCTCAGATACTAGGACAATCCCAAAAATAGTTTCATCAATTCACCAAAAAAGAGAAGAAGAAAAATATATCGTGGAATATTTTAAATGTCGTACAATAAAGGTGTTCTATTGAAGGTCATATGTAAAAATTACGTTGCATCAACCGTATTATGGCACATTAATAAGTTATAATAAAAAATGAAATCTTGTTCATATCCTTATTTTTTTCACCTTTTAAATTTCAAATTGTTTTGTTTGGGGGAAAATAACATTGAATAAATTCAATCAAAAAGGTTAACTTTTTTATTTAGAATTAAAACACCCCACAATTTTTATATTTTTATAATGACACATAATATATAACTATCACGTGTGAAAAGACTAGCACAATATATATTATTGCAAAGAACTTAAGTCATGATCTTGTATGGATTGAAGATTGAACGGTTTTAGACCCCTTAAACCAACCAGATTAACCTAGTTAATTAGCCAAGTTGTTACTTAGTCAAATTATGCAATTCTAGGTTATAACAAACATACAATCATATCAAAAGTATAAAGCAGCGGAATAATAAATAACACAAAATATGATCACCCAGGAAAACCAAACCAGTAAAAAACCTGAAAAGGATTTGACCTAGTTATCCTCAAGGTAAACCTAAATCCACTATGAAAGAATCAAAGTTCATACAAAAGGACTTACAAGCTCCCCGCTTAACTTCCTAATGCTACCCACCAGTAGAACTTATTGACACGACCACATGCAAGCTCTGAATCCACAGACTCCTTCTTTCTTGGATTCTCCAATCAGCTACAAGCACCCACGCTTGTTATTCTTTAAGCTCCAATGGCAGCAATCGAGTTGATCATCAAGGTGTTGAAGTAATCTCTACCTAGAAAACCCTAAGTTTTGTGTAAAGAAAAGCTCATCTAGATCTCACAAGAGATTTACACAAAACAGAAAAGTATGAGCACCAATACAACAGGAGCAACTCAAAAAACGTGGTTAGGGTTTTTCTTTGTATACCTAAGGTAAAAACAGAAAACCCAAAACGTTTAATAAGTTAGGACTGAGCTGGAATATTCTGCAGAAAAACATTCTGCCCGAGATTCGATCAATCGAGTCTTTCTTTCGATCAATCGAGCCAGGCCGAAATACACCAATGCATTTGCAGCCTCTCGATTCCAACTTTACATGAAAGACCCAACTTTGAGCAAGCCTAAACAAGACTAAACATATTGTTTTGATCATGGTTTGCCAACATTACACATCAGAGTTCTAAATACATAAATTCCTAAATCTTTAGAACCTAACAAACTCCCCCTTTGACAATCCGTGACAAAACACAAACTAAAACTCAAAGTTTACAAGAGAAAGCCCTTCACATAAATAATGCTCATAAAAACTAAAATTCAATTCTAACTACTATCCATCAGTTGCAAGTGTAGACAGCAACTCAATTGAATCAACCTGTATATTCCTAAAACACTCAACAAACGCATGAACGCATATGTGGTAGAAAATAGTAAATAAACAGGTATAACATTCTTGTATGATTCACACAGAAACATATATCAATGAATAATCTCATAAATATAAAACAATAAACAGTGAATCCAAAGACACAAGAATCATGTATATATCATGTATATTAAAAAAAACCATGTTACTCCCCCTAACATGAATATCCCAAAAAAAAATGATATACAAAGTGAAGCACCTAGATACAATCTAATATCTCCACTAGCTCCTCAAAACAAAAAACATTCTCCCCCTAACAACAAAACTCCTCTACAAAGTCTACTCCCCCTTTTTGTGACGGAATGCCAAAGTGCAATCACAATCCATCATCAAAAGGAGGTGGTGAGGGTGAACGAAGATGTGCCAGATCAGCTCGCAATGCACGGATCTCGTCAAGAAAGTCCACCAAAATCTGACCATGAGCCGTCTGAACGGTCATGACAATCTCCAAAGTACGACGGATATCAAAGTCATCCGATGGAGGTGGAGGAACATCAGCAACAGCAGCAGCATCAGGATCAGGAACAGCCTCACTAGTAGGACTTGTAGAAGAAGAGGGAGGAGGTGCGGAACCAGAAGGCTCAGACCTAGGGTGTTTAGAGCCAACTCGAAGATGAGCAGCCCTCTGCCTAAGAAAAGACACACCTATAGGAGCAATCACATGAACAGGCTCAGAGGAAGGGAAACCACTAAGATCAAGATAAAATAAAATCCTATGAATGAAAATAGGATAAACAAGAGCATGTGAAGAAGATGAACTCCTATAAACTTCATTCAAAGAACGAAGAAACAAATGAGGAAAACTGATAGGAGCATCAGTGACAAAAGCGTACAAAAATACACACCGCTCGAGAGGAATGGTGTGAAGATGAGAAATGGGCCAGATAGAGTGACACACTATCCTAAAGAAGATATAATGCAACTCAGAAAGCTCAACAGAGGTGATCCTAGGATCAAAACCCCACTGGATAGAAGACCCAGTGATGTAAGACATGACATCACTCAAAACAGGACACTCATCATAAGAATAGACTGGGTGCTGGACCAAGGGTACCCCAAGAGCATCAGCCACTACTGAAGGAGTAATAGAGTACTCTACGCCTCGTATTCAACTATTTACTGAAGTGTTAGAATCATAGACGCGGATAGAGATGTTCGAGAAGAACTCTCTAATCAGGGTAGCTAGAGGAGGAGGATCAGAAACATCCAACAGTGGTAACCAGCCCCAACGCTCAAAGTTTGCCCGAATGGCAGGATCAAGCTCATCTAAGATGACAGAACGTTCAGACCAAATCTTTCTCTAAAGGTTCAACTTCTCATAAGTTTCTTGGTTTTTCTCACTCAGAAACCTCTCACGGTCAAAGGAAGGAGGGGAAGAAGTAGGTGAGGGGGCAGACCTACGAGCCCTAGTCTTCCTAGACATAGTGCTAAGGAAAGGACAGAGATACAAAGAGAAAACCAAAAAATAACACAAAGACCAAGGGTAGACTGCAAGTTAGCATAAAAAGAGATAGAACAAAAATCTATATGATGCATGAACAACCACAATGTCATGATGCATGTACTAATGTAGTAAGCAAAGTTCAAATTAAGTTCAAATTGCACAAAATTGGCTTAAGCATAGAGTTTCTAACAAAAACCCTAAAAATTTGAAAAACCACTTGAAAATTTTGAAACAGATTGATGAATTAAGCATTACATAACACAACACACAAATTATAATGCTTAATTGCATCAAAACAACAAGCCAATTTCATCAATTTCAACCTAATTGAACAAAATCCCCAATTCGGATTCAATATAAACCCTAGAAAATTCAAATTTTCCATAATTCACAAAATTGATCAAATTAAACCATTTAGAACAAGTGTATAACATGTCCCCACAAAAACCCATTGATCAATTGCACAAAATAAGGTTTGAATCAACAAAAATCCCAAATATGCAAGGTCCGAAAATTGACTGTAAAATGCATGAAAAATGCATGAACAATGTAAATAAATTCAAAAAGGAAGGGCAAAAGGGACTTATCGGCTTGAGGAAAAAGATTCTTTGCAAAAAATTCAGAGGAAAACGACAAAAAATTGACTGTAGAGACTTGCCTAGTCGGAGAGAGAAGAAAAGTTTGAAAAAACTTTTTCAAAAAGTATTTGAATCAGTCAAGAACAGTGTTTTAAAAACCTGATTCGCGACTTTCGATTGATCGAAAATTACATTCGATCGATCGAATCAATCCGAGATTTTTAAAAGAATTTTAAATATTTTCGATCGATTGAAAAACAGCTTAGATCGATCGAAACAGACAGCAGCTCACAGTATTTTGAGAAAAATTGCAGTTTTGAAAAACTCAAACCACTTTTTGAAAATAACTCCTCAAAACATTAAACAAAATGCATAAGTATGAGATGTAATGGAATGCTTTTTCAAAAACCCAAATTTTTAATCCCAGTTTCTCCAAAGAAAGTTTTAGCTATTCTCACTTTAAGTTCTCAAGCAAACAAAATGTTTTGCATATTACTCAAGGTATTTTTAAACTTGGTTGGTCAGACCAAAAACACACACAATTACATGTGCAGTGTTTAGCAAAGATTAACTTGTGCAGTGTGTGCAAACTAGCAAAAACTTGAGATACATGTGAGGTGATATGTGAATAGAAATCAATCACAAAGTCTACAAAATTCATCACACAGAATTTAAAAGAGACTATCACCTAAAGAGTTACATCATATAACTCCCACATCTCCTATAACATAAGCTTGCAATCATGTAAGTTTCTTGAATTTTGCCTCATTATTTTGTGGATTGGCATCAAGCCTAATAGTACACACCAATTTTAATTATGTGAAATGGCATCAAGCCTAATAATACACACCAATTTTAAGCATTAAGCAATTAATCGAGGCTACACCTTATGTTCTTTTTGTGCATGTGCTATACTTTCTCGAGCACAAAATCTTATGATATTCACTAAGGTGTTCATGATTGGCTAGTGAAAAGTGGTGAGAGGGTTATTTATACCTTTCTTAAAAGGATCAAGTCCGACAGTCAAATAACATGTGACTTTAAGATCAAGACAAAGTGATAAACACCATAAACTTCTTTTCCACACAACATGCACTACAAAGTTTTAACTAGTCAAGTGCAATAAATAAGCTCATCAAAGTTAAACAAGATACATAAGACATGTTATGTGTAAATAAATTGACCAACCTTGTTTTCTAAGTCCAAGAAAAATAGTGCCAAACATATTTTGCTTTCTCCCTTTTTTTTTTTTTTTTTTTAGAATTTTAAAAGAGAAAACAAATAAATCCTAGAATGAAATGCATGAATGTAATGTAATGCAAGTCTTAGAATGAAAACACAAAGACCAAATAGCAATGGTCACAAAGAAAAGAGCAATGAAGTACAAGGACCAAAAGAACCTAACAAAGATGAACCTAAATTATTGAGTGATAGATTGAGAAAAAGATAAAGAGTTATATAATTGATTTTTATTTGTTTAAACTTTAATGAAATCTCAATTTTTCCTGTCAAAAAAGAAAATAAAAGAAATAAATCATTCCTTTTTTTAAAGTTTCCAAAATGTCCAATAAGATATTAAAAGAGAGCGTGTGCAAACAAACACGCACACACACATATACAACTAAATGAATCAATAATATAAATGGGAAATGATGGGATCGACGAACTCTCCTTTCCCAGACGACCTCATCAAATGTATTCGTCCACCTTGACATGGCATGGACGAAGGCAGGCGAGTCATTAATGACTATATTCAATACCTCAAATAGTTATCAATTAGTTGGCAGACGGTTGGAGGCTCATCAAAACCTGCATTAATAAGCCCTGAGGCGTTACGGAAAGAGCACTAAAGCCACAATTAAGGCCCTAACGGCTAGAAACTATGAAGCTATATATACACACTGATCAGAACTAGACAAGGTACATAGACACACCCAAAAATACTCTTATATAGATATGTCTGATATTCAGAGCTTATTATTTTCTTTCTAAAAGCTTCTATACACTAACTTTGGCATCGAAGACGTGGCAGGCATCACACTGGTGACCACTTTAGGAGAGCCTTTGTCCTATGTTTGCAGGAATAGTGACGAGGATTCGACTTCATCTAAACGCACATACAGTACTAACGATTTACGCATCATCAATTTGGTGTTGTCTGTGGGGAACGACATTTTCGCACTTAGGTTTGAAAGCATAGTTCTTGTCAATTCCCAAATTCAGATGGAGTCCAACAAAGATTTTGCAGCATTAACCCTGCAAATCCAGACACTTACAGATAGCGTGGAAGAACTCACTAGACAGAACTAGGAGATGAGGCTGTAGCTTCAACAAGAGGAGAACGGGTCTAAGACCAATTAGGAAGACGACGAGATAGTCAAAGAAGGAGTGACTGTCGAAGACCAGCCACTTCAAATGGATCGAGCTCGGATCTTCTCTGAGAAATGAGAAAGGAAATGGACGAGCTAAGGAACGCCCTTAAAGGGAAAACAGAGTGAAGCTTGGATAGAATGGTTAGGATAATGGATTCACCTTTTACAGCGGCGGTCCTAGAATGCCCAGTGCAGACAAAATTCTATCTGCCTCAGCTTGAATAGTTTGACGGACTTAAGGACCCCCTAGACCACCTCAACACTTTCAAGTTGACACTAGGCCTCTAACAGCCCCCTGACGAAATACTGTGCTACTCTTTCTCCACTACTCTCAGAGGAGCTGCAAGGGAGTGGTTTACAAAATTACCAACATCGTTCATCAATAGCTTCGAGCAATTATGCAATTCCTCTCTACGCCACTTCATTAGAGGATAGTGCTCGAGGAAGACAGTAGACCACTTACTCACCATTAGACAAGGAGAGAAGGAGACCCTGAAGTCGTATGTGAAGCATTTCACTCGAGAAATTTTATAGGTAGACGAAGCTAATGACAAGGTGTAGCCAACAACCTTTAAAGCTGGATTGAAATCCAAGGAGTTCGTGGTCTCACTCGCGAAGAATCCTCAAAAGACGATGGCAGAGATGCTCTTGAAGGCACAAAAGTATATGAATGCCGAAGACGCCTTAGCCGCGATAAAAGACGTAGAGATGACCAGTGAAAAGCGAAGGAAGAAGATGACCAAAGAGGACGAAAAAGGGAGAGTTTAGATCGTCAGGCTAGCAACGAGGGTAAAAGAAAAGATGAAAAAGGTCCTTAGACGGTAAAATTCACTCTTTTAATTATGCCAGTTGACAAAATTTTGGCGCAGATTAAAGATGAGCACTACCTCAAATAGCCAAGGCCATTACATTCATCGCCCAACATGTGTGACAAGAAGGAGTATTGTCGTTTCCATAAGGATCACGACCATTACATAGAGGATTGCAGAGGCTTGAATGAGCAAATAAAGGAACTCATACGAAAAGGAAAACTACAGAGGTTTGTAAAGAAGGTGAAACCTTGTAGGTCCAGGGATGATAACAAGGACAAGCACGAAGCCTCACCAAGGGATAAGGATCACATGTCCCAATGTCCGCTAAGTGTGATCGGGGAGATAAAGACGATCACAGGCAGGCCATCCATAGGTGGGTCGTTTAGATCCCTCAAGAAATCATATCAGAGGCAAGTGAATAGCGTCCACAAAATACCCCATTGAAGCAAAGACGAATGGATAGAGACATTTTTTTCTCAGAAGAAAACGCCAGAGGGGTAAAACAGCCTCATGAAATCCCCTTAGTCATAGTGCTCACAATAGAAGGATTCAATACTAGGAGAATCCTCATGGATAACGGTAGCTCCATAGACATCATCTACCTCTTTGCTTTCCAACAGTTGAAGCTAAACCTGGGAAGGCTGTGCCCTTTTGAGTCCCCCCTTCGTCAGCTTCAGTAGGGACAGGGTATATCCTAAAGGCATAGTGACATTAACGGTCACAGTAGCGTCTTATCTGTGATAGATGACTCGTCAGTTGGATTTCCTAGTGGTAAATTGTCCTTCTTCATATAATGTGATCATTGGGAGGCCCACACTCAACTACTGGAAGGCAGCCACGTGAACCTATTTCCTGAAGGTAAAAATTCCAACAGAAAACAGTGTAGGCGAAGTAAAAGGAGATCAAGTACTGGCTAGTGAGTGTTACCAAGCAGTGTTGGCAGCCAAGGAAAACCATACATGGATGATCAAGGAAAAAGAAGAGGATGATGCGGGTAGGGAGCTAGTTGACAGGGAACCAATGAAGACTACCAAGGTAGGGACGACTATGAATGTAGACACGAAGAAGAAGCTAGTCCAGTTCCTTAAGGAGAACCTAGACATTTTTGTCTGAAGCCACAAAGACATGCTAGACATATCCCTGAAAATTATCCAACATTAGTTAGAGGTGGACCCTAAGAAAAAGCTCGTCCAACAGAGACGACACGTGTTTGCTCCATAACGAAACCAAGTGATCATGGACGAAGTAATAAACTACTAGCAGTGGGCTTCATCCAAGAGGTTTACTACTCGGACTAGCTGGACAACATCGTCCTCGTAAAGAAGGCAAAAGACAGCTTCCCCTTGCTGAGGATAGATTAGATGTGTGTGGACTTCATAGTCTTGAACAAGGCCTGCCCAAAAGACAGCTTCTCCCTGCCGAGGATAGATCATATGATGGATTCCACAGCAGGGCACAAGCTCTTCACTTTTGTGGATGCATTTTCGAGGTACAACCAGATAAAACTAGCAAAGGAAGACTAGGAGAAAACTGCCTTCATCACAAGTCAAGGGCTCTACTGCTACAATGTGATGCATTTCGGGTTGAAAAATGCAGGAGCAACCTACCAAAAGTTAGTAAACAAGATGTTCAGTAAACAGATCGGGAGGAACATGGAAGTATACGTGGACGACATGCTCGTCAAGAGTAAAGAAGAGTCTATTCACTTGGACAACCTCCAAGAGATGTTCACAACTTTCAGACAATATAAAGTGAAGTTAAATCCTAGCCAGTTCGCATTCGAGGTGGCGTCAGGAAAGTTCTTAGAGTTCATGGTGTCCTAGAAGGGAATAGAAACAAAACCAGAGAAGGTGTAAGCCATACTAGAGATGGCGTCACCCAAGATCGTGAAAGAAGTCTAGAAGCTCACAGGAAGGATAGCGGCGCTCAACAGGTTCGTCTTGAAAGCAACAAACAAATGCCTGCCCCTCTTTAAGACACTGAAGCATGCCTTTATTCGGATGGACGAATGTGAGAAAGCCTTCTAGGAACTCAAGTAATACCTAAGCAATCCACCCCTCCTGAGTCCGTCCAAGGAGGGAGAAAACATGTATTTGTACTTGGCAATGTCAGCTACAGTTGTGAGTGCTACCTTGATTCAAGAAGAGGACAAAAGACAGCTCCCAGTCTACTATGTCAGTCAAGCCGTCTAAGGGGCAGAAGCCAAATACCTACGCATAGAGAAGATTGTATTTGCTTTGATTGTAGTCTCACGCAAGCTGCGCCATTATTTCCAAGCGAGTCCTATCTTGGTGATGACAGACCAACCTATAAAGAAAGCGATGAACAAGCTCGAGGCTGCGGGAAGGATGATCCAGTGGGCTATTGAGCTTAACCAATTTGACACTGAGTACCACCCTAGGACAACTATTAAGGCATAGGCATTGGCAGATTTCATCACTGAATTTACAATTCTTGACGAGGAGGGAGATATAGACGAGGTGAAAAGATGGACGATTAAGACTAACGGTTCATCAGTCTGAAAGAGGAACGCTTAAATACGGAGTTTAGCTAGCATTCCCAACTACCAATAATGAAGCTAAATACGAAAGAGTACTGACGAGATTAAAGGTCGAGAAAGCACTAGAAGTCAAAAACTTGCTCTTCCAAAGCGATTCAAAGCGATTCATAGGCTAGATAAAGGGAGAATTCGAAGCAAAGGAGGAAAGGATGTAAAAATACCTAAAGTTGATGAAGTTTTTGACACAAGAATTTGATCAGATAGAGTTCACATAGATCTCCAGAAGCCAGAATACGGGCGCAGACGAGTTGGCAAAACAATCGTTGTTAGAAGCAGGACCAATGAGTACAGACCTGAAGATTGAAGTCTAGAGATGCCCCAGCATTGAAGAAGACCATACCTTCACAATCCATAGCGGAAGTAGCAAGATGACCCCAATCCTATCCTTCCTTCAGGATGAATGGTTTCCACAGGATGTTGAAGAAGCAAGGAAGGTTAGGAAGAGGGCAGCAAGGTTCATGATCTTGAATGATACCCTATACAAAAAAGGCATTTCCATGCCCTACCTGAGGTGTGTCAATGAGGAGGAAGCCAAACATATTTTAGAGGAGATCCATGAAGGGATTTGTGGAGATCATGTAGGCTCGAGATCCTTGATTAACAAAGTTATCCGAACGGGTTACTTTTGGCCTACCCTACAGAAGGATGCAAAAGAGTTCGTCAAGAAGGGCGACAAATGCCAGAGGTTTGAAAACATCCAACGCATACCGTCTGAGAAACTGATGAAAATAGCCTCCCCGTAGCCATTTGCTCAGTGGGGACTTAACATCATTAGCCTGTTGGCCCATTACCCCAAGGTAAAAGACAGGTAAAATTTTTACTGGTTCCCATTGATTATTTCACAAAATGGGTTGAAGCAGAAGCACTATCAACTATAATAGAGGTGAAGGTCCAGAACTTTGTGTGGAAGAACATAGTTTGCCAATTTGGGATACCACGAACGATCATATCAGATAACAGGCGGCAGTTTGATAGTTAAAATTTTAGGGAATTCTACTCAGGGCTAGGAATTAAGAACCAATTCTCATCCCCTAGTCACCCCCAAAGCTAACGACCAGATGGAAGTGACAAACCGAACCCTACTCAAGATCATTAAGGCTCGGTTGGACGAGGCAAAGGGCACATGGCTAGAAGAGCTGCCCAATGTTTTGTGGGCATACAGGACTACAACAAGAATCCCAACAAGAGAGACCCCCTTTAGTCTCACCTATGACACCAAGACAGTAATTCCAGTCGAAGTAGGAATCACTAGCTTGAGACGAGAAGCTTTCCACGATGGCAGCAATGACAATCAATTGAGAGTTAACTTGGATTGCCTGGACGAATCTAGAGACGGAGCATCCCGCAAGATGGCAGAGTATCAGTAGAAGATGACCAAGTACTACAACAAAAGGGTGAAGCTCAGACGACTTAATATTGGAGACCTCGTCTTGCGCAAAGTCATACCTGCCACTAAGAACCTAACTTAGGAGAAGCTCGGTACAACCTGGGAAGGACCCTACAAAGTCACCCATTATTCCAGGCAAGGCAGCTGTCACCTAGAGACGTTGGACGGGAGGAAACTGTCACGACCATGGAATATCGAGCATTTGAAACAATACCATCAGTAGATGTAGTGGATGAATGTATTCATGTTTGAAATAAAGCAATAAAAGAACTATTCAGCCAGTGTGATGCATGTAAAAAAAAAAAATGACAAGATCCCTTCAATGGGTGTAAGTCACAACAAATTGGCTAAGTAACAAGATTCCGTTTAGATGGATGCAAGTTACTAACAAAGCCAAAAATGACAAGATCCCCTCGATGGGTGTAAGTCATAAGAAATTAGCTAAGTAACAAGATTTCGCCTAGACGGATGTAAGTTACTGACGAAGCCAAAAATGACAAGATCCCTTCAATGGGTATAAGTAAAAAAAAAAGGTTAAGTAACAAGATTCCGCCTAGACAGATGTAAGTTACTGACGAAGTGAAAAAGGACAAGATCCCTTCAATGGGTGTAAGTCACAAAAAATTAGCTAAGTAACAAGATTCCACCTAGACGGATGTAAGTTACTGATGAAGCAAAAAATGACAAGATCCCTTCAATTGGTGTAAGTCACAAAAAATTGGCTAAGTAACAAGATTTTGCCTAGACGGATATAAGTTACTGACGAAGCCAAATTGACAAGATCTCTTTAATAGGTATGAGTCACAACAAATTTTTTGACTAATAACAACTCGCATAGACGGATGCAAGTTATCTAACTTAGGATGATGACTAAAGGAATGAAGCAGATAGGGATCACATGCAGTCACAAAGTATCATGCAAGGCAGGAAAGTAAACAAGTAATTATAGAATTACCCTCAGCTTCTCAGTAGTGAAAGCCTCTTGTGCCCTCGACAGCGCAAGGCCAGCGTCGTTAAAAATAGTGGATGAACGGGAATCAACCTTGTCCTTCCCCTTGTCGTCCACGCGGGGCTTCTTCCTAAGAGGCGTAATTTCTTCCACTGAGGTAGCTGGGGAGGCCGTCCTTGAAGGCTCAGTGACGAGGGTAGGAGAAGTGACAGAGACACCCTTCTCCATAACCCACATTGTCCTCTTGCCGAGGCTGGAAAGGGGCTCGTTCTTCTTACCCTTCATCTTTGCATACATCCCTTGGTTAAATTTGGTCGTCATCATTGCAAAAAAACACTCATTAAAAAAAAAAAAAAAAGAAGAGGAAAAAAGTAGCTACAACGAATTTAACAGACACTTACTCTTTTTCTCCTCAATTTTTTATAGTTTGTAGGACATAAGCAAAAGGCTCTGGACCAAGGCAATGAAAAGCCAGAGTCCGTGGGTTGACCAGATCGTTAAAGTCTTCAATCATCCTCGCATACTCAATGGTCGCTTCAAAATGTTGCCTGTATCTGCTTTTAAGTTTTGGCCGTCTCTTAACTGCATGAGACAACAAGCGAAAGAGTTAGCAACGACAGAATATATACAAAAAGGGACGAAGGATGAAGGACTAGTAAGAAGGATGACGCACCTAGACTTGGGGTCCTCCACCGATGAAGCAACCTAAAGAGATCACCCCAAACTTCGTCAGAAGGTGTTTCCCACTCATCCCCAGACACAAAAAAGAATTGGGACTTCCAGTATTTGAATGACGAAGGCAGATCCCTGACGATCCTAGCCTCCTTTACCCAAGGCACTAACTCATAGTACCCATACTCCTTGGACTCCTTTAAACGGTATAAGTACAAAAACTCGTCCACCTTGATCATATCTCCTTCAGTGGCAGCTAGCCATATCTCCATATAGCTGATCACTATCCTCCACGAGTTTGGCATAAGCTACCTGGAAGCAATATTGAAATGACCTAGAAGCTCCATGATGAAGGGATGGACTGAGGATCTAAGCCTGCACAGGAAGACGGCCTCAAAGAAGCACACCTCCCCAGGCGAGAAGTGACAAGCTCTTTCCTCCCTATGAGAAAGACGAACCTTGACCCTCTCAGAGAATTGAAACCTATCCCTAAACCTGGAAAGCGTCTTAAAGTCCAGGGCACATACTTCCCTAAGGGTGTGAAAAGCCCTAACCTCCTGAGGGACGGAGATCGCGGTGTCCCCTCCACCTCCACAGGATCGTCACTAGATGACAACCTTGTCTCGAGCTCACTAGATCTCACCTCACTCACTAAACCCTCAAACCAATCAACTGACTGACAAAGCAAGGGGAGCAAATCAGCCAATGCAACACTTAGACTATTACCCTAAAAGACAAAACCTTCAATTAAAGGGGAGGAGCAGGAAACACCTAAGGAAGCCCCTAAACGCGCAAAAAGGAACGAGCTGGAGGGACAAACTATCCTAACTTCAGAGCTATTAACCATGGAAACCCAAAAAACTAAGAAAGAGAGACAAATCCCAAAAGCCCAAAATAGAAAAGAAATTAGAAATCTGCACAATCTATCTATGCCATAAAAAAGCAAAAGAAAAGGGAAAAGAGAGACATAACTCAAAGGAAGTAGCCATAGAATGCAAAAGCTCAAAGAGAATCGCAAGGTGGAGCAAATCAGAGAAGGAAAAGCATAGAGCAATGATTAAGAAAGAGTTGGAAAAAGTGAAGGGGAAAGAGTAAAGAAAGGAAGTTTAAAAACTAGGCACAAAAAAACTGAAATTCAACAGGAAGCCTAAGAGTCACACAAACAGGGCATTAACTCCACTGGTCAGAATATGCCACGTGGCCATGATGTGTGTGGCGCCGCCACTACGCATTAAATGGAATAGTACCCCAAGAGCCATGTTTAAGCAGAAAACCTTTCACCTTCTGATGGTCATTATGACACGCCACAACGACCACAGAACTTGAGGGGCAACTGATGGGACCGACGAACTCTCCTTTCCCAGACGACCTCATTAAATATATTCGTCCACCTTGACATAACATGGACGAAGTAGGCGAGTCATTAATGACTAGATTCAATGCCTCATACATTTATCAATTAGTTGGCAGACTGTTGGAGGCTCATCAAAACTTGCATTAATAAGCCCTGGGGTGTTACAAAAAGAGCATTAAAGCCACAATTAAGGCCCCAACGACTAGAAACTATGAAGCTATATATACACACTCATCAGAACCGAACAAGGTACATAGACACACCTAAAAATACTCTTATATAGATATATCTGATATTCAGAGATTATTATTTTCTTTCTAAAAGCTTTTATACACTAACTTTGGCATTAGAGACGTTGTGGTAGGCATCACATCAATGACCACCTTAGGAGAGCCTTTGTCCTACGCTTACAGGAATAGTGACGAAGATTCAACTTCTTTTGGATGCACCTACAGTACTGGCGATTTATGCATCATCAGGAAATGTTAACGTTTTAGGAGCATTGATTTAGAATAACTAATATATATTTTAAAAATTTTATATTTAAATTATTTATTAAATATTTTATTAAAATAGTAAAATATTTAATTCCATTTACAAACACACTCATAATAATGTATATTAATAACTACTATAATTATCAAATTATACATATAAGCAATTTATAAAAATAGTTATGACAAAAGTTGTGTTTCTCTATACATATATTTTTTTAGAGTCATGCTTCCCTAGACCCTAGGCTTTTAAAAATAAGGTTTGACTTACCTCTAATACTTCTTTAACTGAAATCTCTTTTTTATTTTAATAAGAAACTGCCACATCACCCACTAACTAAATAAAATGCGGAGATTAAAACTTATGGGATACAGAAATTTAATAAGGTAATAGTGCCATGTGTCATATCTGAGACTGATGCAGTTCCAAGGAGACCATACCCTCGGACAGCAAGGTTAGGGAGGCGAGTCTTGGCCACGTTAATGGCATATTACCAGAGGAGGTCACACTGTAGAGGAAGAGTTTCAAAGAAGGGGTTAGTCTCGACGTGATGGTAGCTGCTACCACATTTAATGCACCCCACCAAACCCCCTCACTGCATTATATGGAGAAGACCCTTGAATAGTGTTGTCTTGGTTACCACAACTCATGGAAGATTTAGGAAGGCATCTGATAGAACAAGCACTCAAGTAGTGGCCTACGTGATCAACTAATGAAGGGCCAAGATCAGTTGAAAGATGCTATATAATGTAAGAGGTCCTCCAGAAAGGAAAGGGGGGGGGGGGAGAGGTTCATTGAGAATCCCAAAGAGAGAAATAATATAGCAAATCGTTCTTGAGATCAATCTAATATAAGTATTTGTCCTCAGACCTTGGCCGAGGACTAGTATTCGTCATTGTTCCTTGTCTTTTTCTTTTTCTTCAACTGTGCTAGATTATTTGATTCAAGTTCCCACCTCTACAAATTCATTGTATTATGTCAACTCATTCTTGGCACCTACAATTGGCACCATCTGTGGGAAATTTCACTTAATCTACACACCTTCATGGAGAACGCCAAAGGATGTCTAGCAGGGAAGGATCTATGAGTTCTCATCCTAGGTGGTAGGACCAATTCGTAAACTTGGAAAACCGCCAGGATTGTGAGTTAGCTAGGTCTAAGTCCAGGAGCTCGAGACCAGCCCGTTTTAGTCAACGCAACCCTAGTTATTTAATATCACAAAGCCATCTCTTAAGTAAGACCGTTGGCCTAAAACGGGAGGTGAACCATCTACGCAGGCAAATAAGGCAGAACTAGAAAAAGCGACGGAGTCAGAGTCTTATTGCGAGCTCAGGCTCTAATTCAGAGCTAGAACGGGGCTGGCGTAGGAGAAGTAGGATACCTCCTAGCGAAATGGAAACTAATTCTTCCAAAGATTTGTACAGAGAAAGGCTGCACCACAGGTGGCACAGACCCATCCCCGGAGATAGAGGTAGGGATGCCATGAGTAAGGCCCTTTCCCAGATATCCAAGTCACCTTTCATGAGGTAGATCGAGAAGGTCGAGCCACCCAAACGCTTCGTGCAACCCACCTTTACCGTTTACAATGGGAGGACCGACCAAATAGAGCATGTTAGCCACTTCAATCAGAAGATGGCCATATACACTAGAAACGAGGTTTTTATGTGCATGGTATTTCCCTCCATCCTCGGCCTAGTGGCAATGAGATGGTTCAATGGACTACATGAATGGTCTATTTATTTCTACGAGGAGCTCACTAGAGCTTTTGGTGCAAGGTTCATTACGTGCAGTAAGGTGCCAAGGACATTGGACTCCTTGCTAGTGCTGTCGATGAGAAAGGGAGAAACCTTGAAGACCTACTCAGATAGGTATTGGGAACTGTAAAATGAATTGGACGAGGACTTTGAGGATGTTGCAATACGCACCTTCAAGAGAGGGCTACCCACCAAGTCTGACCTATGGAAGTCCCTCACCATGAGACCTGTCCGGACCATGAAATAGTTAATGAACTGGATAGACAAGTATAAGAGGGTAGAAGATAACCGAGCATAAATTAAAGGAAAGGCAAAGGGCTTCCACGACTAAAAGGATAACTACTTCAATAAGACAGGGGGAAATTGGCCCAAGGCAAACTTCCGTAATTAGGGACAGCCGAGCGAGGTCCAACCAGTTAACTTAGTGTTCAGGGTCTCAGTCCACCAAATACTGCAGAAGATTCGGAATGAGCTTTACTTCACATGCCCACACAAGATGGGTGGAGACTCAACCTGAAGAAATCAGTTAGTGTATTGCCAATATCATCATGATAAAGGGCATACCACTAAGGAGTGCAAAACCCTACAGTCGTACTTGAACCATCTGCTTAGGGAAAGAAAGCTGGGAGAGTTCACAAACGAGACCTCAGCACAAAGAGGAGCCCCACATCAGAGATACCAAGGAGGGCAAGCACCACGGCCCCTCCTGGGGACTATTCATGTTATCTTCGCCGAACCTGAATAGACACCAGCCACTTCAACAGGGGTGATGTTCGTGTCTCCCCTAATTATTAACTTCAGCTGAGAAGACCTCTGCAAAAGGGTTAGGATAGGACCCATTTTGGTCATGGGTTTTTCTCACGAAGACCTAGTCGGCACTGCCTAACCCCATGTTGATGCTCTGGTTGTCACAGTGCGTATTAGGGGCTTTAACGTGCACAAGGTAATGGTCGACGGGGGAAGTGGGGCTGAAATCATGTACCTCGATTTGTTTAGAGGACTAGGGATAAAGGAGAAAGACCTAGAGAGTTATGGAGCCCCATTCATAGGATTCAACTAAAAAATGGTTATCCCAAAAGGAAGAATCAAGCTACTGGTCCAAGTGGAGAAGGAGGAGGTGTTGGTGGACTTTATTGTGGTGGACTTTATTGTGGTGGACATGTATTCACCATACACAACTATTCTAGCTCGGCTGTGGCTACATGCTCTCAAAGCCGTATCATCCACTTTGCACCAAAAGGTGAAATTCCAGACTGAAGGTCAGATCAGAGAGATACGAGGATGCCAAGCCTCAGTGAGACAATGCCTTATTGCAGTAATCAACCACCGAACCTTTCTGGAAGGAACGGATGAGGCACCACCAAAGTTATAGCAATTAATGCTTATCGTGGCCAAGGTCGAGGATGATAGGGTTGGAGCGACAGAGACCTGTGAGGGCTTTACTAAGGTGGCTATTGGGAGCAATCCTGACAAATACTTTCAGGTAAGAGTGCATATATCACCGGCAGAAAGGGACGAGTTGGTGGCTTTCCTCAAGTAGCATATCGATGTATTCGCTTGGGACCCATACAAAGTGCCAAGGATTAATCTGAACTTCATATGCCATCAACTGAACGTGAATCCCAAAGCTCGGCCAAAGAAATAGCCACCTTGAAGATCTTCCGATGAGCATTCCAATGCAGTAAAAGAAGAAGTCAACAATTTGAAACAAGCTGGGGCAATAAAGAAATTTTTTTATCTGGATTGGTTGGCTTACACTGTGGTAGTGAAAAAGAAGAATGAGAAGTGGAGAGTTTGTGTGGACTTCAATGATTTCAATAAGGCTTGTCCCAAAGACCCCTTCCCTGTCCCGAGGATAGACTAGGTGGTAGACGCCACCTACAGACATCCTTGGATGAGCTTTCTTGATACTTTCTAGGGATATCACCAGACCCTTCTAACACTTGCCGACTAGGAAAAATAGCCTTCAGGACTCTCCTCGGTAACTACCACTATTGGGTGATGCCTTTTAAGTTGAAAAACACAGGATCAACCTACCAGAGGATGGTGACAAGAATGTTCGAGGCCTAGCTGGGTAGGAATATGGAAGCCTATATAGACTACATGGTGATAAAAAGTAAAGTTGCATCCGAGCACATACAAGATTTGGAGGAAGCTTTTTCTATGCTCAGGAAACACCAATTGTGGCTGAACACTTCAAAGTGTTCATATAGGGTGAGCTCAGGGAAGTTCCTGGGCTTTATGATAACACATCGTGGCATTGAGGTCAAAACTAGATCAGATTAAGGCCATAAACAACCTACATCGACCTCGAAACCCCAAAGAGGTGCAACAGTTGATGGGGCATGATGGCAGTTCTAAACAGGTTCATATAGCAATCGGCTGATCGATGCAGACCATTCTTCCAACTTTTGCACAAATGGAAGGATTTCTCCTGGACCGTGGAGTGTGATCGAGCCTTCTGAGAATTGAAGGGGTATTTTTCAAATCTGCCGGTGTTGTCTTGTCCTAAGCAGGAAGAGGTCCTCTATGCCTACCTATCTGTCACGAACCATGCGGTCAGCCTCGTCTTGATTCAAGTCGATTCCAGGGTTCAAAGACTAGTGTACTATGTCAGTAAATCTCTACAAGATGCCGAGACGAGGTACTCTCATGTAGAAAAAGCCATCTTAGTCCTCGTCCACGCTACTAAGAAGTTGCCACACTACTTCCAAGCATATACGGTGGTGGTCTTGACTCAGCTTCCCCTACAATCAGTATTACAGAAATCAGACTATTTTGGAAGGGTGGTGTAGTGGGGAACTATGCTAGGGGCTTTTGATATCAAGTACTAGCTGATGACATCGATTAAAGGCCAAGTCCTGGTTGACCTTGTCATCGAGTTCTCGGAAGATCAAACCAAGGAGGGTGTATAAAGCCAAGAAGCTGTTGGAGTTTTTGCCACTGAAATTTCCCCTCCATAAATCGTGTACACTGATGGGTCTGCCAACCAGAGGGGCTCAGGAGTTGGAGTTATCATTGTCTCCCTGGACGGGATAGTTCTGGAGAAATTCCTGAGGTGTCCTTCTCGACCACTAACAACAAGGCCATGTACGAGGCATTATGGTCAGTATTGGAGGTAGTAAAAGGCTTGGGAGGAAACAACATAGAGGTCTTCAGTGACTCCCAACTTATAGTGCGGCAAGTACTGGGAGAATATGAGACTAAGGATGTAAGGATGCAAGCCTATTTGGGCATGATAAAGCAACTCTAGGCACACTTTCAGGAGTTCACCTTGAAGCAAGTACCATGGTGTAGAAATTCTCATGTTGATTCACTAGCTACACTTGATGTCCAATGGTGCTCTGCCACGGTTAATCATAGTGGAGGAATTAGACAGGCCGAGGTGGAAGGACTAGAGCTCGACCATGGTGCAGTTTGTCCGAGCTGGACCCAGCTGGATGGACCTTATAGTGGCATCCCTAAAGAGTGGAGACCTGCCAAAGGATAAGGCAGAGGCCGTGAAGATCTAGAGGCGCGCCTTACAATACTGGCTATCTCAAGAACAAAAATTGTATCAACGGTATTTTTCTGGGCCATACCTATTATGTGTACACCTAGAAGCAATGAAGTCGTTGTTAGAAGAGCTACAAGAAGGGATTTGTGAGAGCCACGGAGGGAGAAGATCCTTGGCTCACAAAGCCCTTACCCAGGGGTATTGGTGGCCTAGTATGCAGAAGTTCACCTGGGATTTTGTGAGAAAATGTGATCAATGCCAGAGGTACGCCCCCCAAATATCCACCAACTTGGAGGGGTTTTGAACCCACTCTTTAGCCCGTGGCCTTTTTCTTAGTAAGGTCTAGACATCGTGGGCCCATTCCCTTGGGCTATAGTAAAATTGCTCATTAGGATAGATTATTTCACGAAGTTGGTAGAAGCCGAGCCGTTGGCTAATATTCGAGACCAGGACGTGAAGAAATTCGTGTGGAGGAACATTGTCACGTGGTTCAGCATACCTTACGCACTCATATCTGACAACGGATCACAGTTCGATAGTAAGGTTTTCACGAGATATTGTAGTAAACTTGGAATTAGGAACAACTACTCTACCTTTGCATACCCACAAGGAAACGGGCAGGCTGAGGCCACCAACAAGGTGATCCTTGATGGACTGAAGAAAAGACTAGACGAGGCAAAAAGGAAATAGGTAGACGAGTTGCCCCATGTACTATGGTCATACAGAACTGCCCCGAGAAGATCAACGGGGGAAACCCCCTTCTCCATGACGTATGGAGTGGAGGTAGTTATATCCATGGAAACGGAATTCTTGATAATGAGAACAGATCAATTTGAAGAGCATAACAATGATAGTTAGCTGTGTGCAAGTCTGGACTAAGCTGAGGAGAAAAGAGAGATAATAATGATAAAACTGGTCCACTACCAACACAAGATGAGGCAAGGTTACAATAAAAATGTAAAGACACGGCTACTTGTGCCAGGGGACCTTGTCCTCAGGAAAGTGGTCGGCAATATGAAAAACCCATCCTAGGGCAAATTGGGGCCAAATTGGGAAGACCTTTATTGCATCACCTCAGTAACAGGCATAGGTGCATTTAGACTAGAGGATCTGGATGGAAACATTGTACTACGACCCTAGAATCTAAGTAACTTGAAAAGATATTATTATCAATACAAGAATATCTCATTTGTTATTCCTGTGTCATTGCAGCTAAGGGTTAAATAGAACTTCGGTCATGCCTGGTCCTTCGGACCACATGCCTTAGGTAAATTAACGCCTCATTGAATTCTTTAAGGGTTAAACAGAACCTCGGTCATGCCTGGTCTCTCGGACTCATGTCTTGGGTAAATTAACGCCCCAACATATCTCTAAAGGTTAAATAGAACTTTGGCCATACCTGGTCCCTCGAACTGATGCTTTGGGTAAATTAATGGCTTACATATCTTTAAGAGTTAAATAGAACCTTAGCCATGCCTGGTCCCTCAGACCCATGTCTTGGGTAAATTAACGTCTCACAACCTTACTAAGGGTTAAACAGAATCTCGACCATGCCTGGTCCCTCGGACCACATGCCTTGGGTAAATTAACGCCTCAACGAATTCTCTAAGAGTTAAACAGAACCTCGGCCATACTTGGTCCCTTAGACCTATGCTTTGGGTAAATTAACGCCCCAATATATCTCTAAGGGTTAAATAGAACCTTGACCATGCTTGGTCCCTCGGACTTATGCCTTGGGTAAATTAACACCCCAACATATCTTTAAGGGTTAAACAGAACCTCGGCCATGCCTGTTCCTTCGGACCCATGCCTTGGGCAAATTAACGCCCCATAAGCTCACTAAAGGTTAAACAGCACTTCGGCCATGCTAGGTCCCTTGGACCACATGCCTTGGGTAAATTAATGCCTCAATGAATTCTCTAAGGGATAAACAGAACTTTGACCATGCCTAGCCTCTCGGACCACATGCTTTAGGTAAATTAATGCCTCGCAATTTCACCGAGAATGAGAGCTCGACATATGCATCATCAAGGGAAAACAAGGACTTATGTGGCAACACCCAAATGGAGAAGTCACCCTAGGTTTTGGTTAAAGGTTTTGAAGGTACATTCATGAGGTAATCTTGAAATAAGAGACCTCAAGCACCCTTTTCTACTAAGTGCTTCATTCGTCTCTGAGGACTTAAACATTTCTACCAATTATACAATTTCTAGTACTAACACATAGTCATTTTTCTCACTATTTACATGGGCTTAATTTACTTGAATTAACAACGATTCATTATTGTTAGCTTTTTGTTAAAGTACGAGTTTTCACCCTTAGAAGCATCATCAGTCTAAACTTCTCAATAAAAGATAGTATAATTTTACAGCCATTAGAGATAAATATTGCAGGGAAAATGAAAGTTCACTTGTTATAAAGCAAAAATAAACATCCTTTCATTAATAAAAAAAGGAAAGGTACATTGTAAACCATGGCAAACTAGCACAACAAAAGAAAAATACATAAGAAGAAAAGAAAGATCCTAGCTAAGATGGAGGAGGATCTTTTTTACTGGCTGGTTGGGGGACAAGAGGATCAACAACCTTGCTTGAGATGGCTTTCTTTTCCTAGGCTACAACTTGAGGCTTGACCGGCTCGGACTCCTTTGTC
Organism: Quercus suber; assembly: GCF_002906115.3. Lineage (NCBI taxonomy): Eukaryota > Viridiplantae > Streptophyta > Magnoliopsida > Fagales > Fagaceae > Quercus > Quercus suber. The sequence continues at coordinate 898,444 of NW_027069658.1, read as the reverse complement.
TTGGAAACGGTTTTCTTGCCTTGGTCAGCCTCTATGCCCTTGGTCTTCGGCAGAGGTTTGGCTTAGGAGATCTCTTTGTCGTGACCAGCCCCTTTGCCTTTAGCCTCTAATTGAGTTCTACCCTGGGCAACCTCATTGCCCTTGGCCACCGCCACCCCTTAACCTTGGTCACTAGCCTTGTCAAGCCTTTTGGAGGTCTCCGAAGGGGGAAGAGAGGCCTGGGTGGTTGGAAGCTACTTTAGTGCAGTTATTGTAGGGGCAGCATCCATCTCAGGGCTCGAAGGTGCTTAAGGAGCTTCTTAGAGGTCTTATGGATAGTAAACATTCTCAGCCCTCGTCCACTATGAGATAGCAGGAACTCCGGTCAGGTTCAATGCCTCAATCCACACCTTGAGGCAATAGTCCCTGCAGACCCTAGCTAACTCATCAGTCAGGCCGACCTCGGTCTCCTTCCCTCCAAGGTCATAGAATTTTTGTTCTGAAGTCTCCGCAGTCACCTGAGTCGCTTAAGCAACCTCCTTAGCTTTCTCTAGCTCTGCCTTTAAATCCTCAATCTGTCGGTTGGTCGTGGCCAGATGTATCTTCGTGTAGTGAAGCTTTTATTCTGCTTCTCCATGCTTGTGCCTGAGCGTTCTTAAGGATAGCCTCAGCACTTCCTCTCCTTGTCCTCAGTAGCCAGTTTCAGAGCAAGCTCCTTATTCTTCTTCTCGACAGTGGCCAAGGACTTGCTGGTCTTTACGTGAAGATTGTCCATGAGTCTAGCCTCGGACCAGGCATCTTTCTCCCACTCTTCGACCATAAATACCTCTTGGATTGCCAGGGCAAAAAGGACAAAGGATAACCTAATCAGATAAGAAGAAGATAACCTAGCATGAAGTTGGTAAGATATGTCGAAAGACTTACCAATGCCAAGTCCCTCTTTAGGAATAGAAAGAGATCCTATTGCTTCAAATTTTTCAGAGCAGCAATATCCTTCGACAACAGGAGAGGCTGCTCTAAGGCATTTGCAAGATATTGAGCATTCCTCTCTGGAACTCCCTAATGGTGGAATTCCATGGTATAATGGCCCCGTCTAACTCTAGTCGAGGATTCCATGCCGGGTTCTGAGGGCACACCTTGGCCACATGCTTAGCCTCCTTACTCTCGGCCGAGGAAGCCTTTTGCATGCCTTTGGCTATCTTTAGCACCTTTGGAGGAACCTCTTCATTGGAAGGGACCACTCTCCCTTCTCAAATACCTCTTTGTCCTTCTTTCTCTTCCTCAAATTGGCAGGCACGAAGGGGGAAGCTGAAGGAGGAGGAGGAAGTTGAGAGTCTAAGGAATCCTTAGACGCTGACCCCTTATACTTGCTTGCGAGGAGTTCACAAAGGCTTGGACCTTTCTTCCTCTCCAATGGCATTTTTTCTTTTTCTTCCAAACTACTAGTTATATGTGCAACTACAAATCCGATGGAATGAACACCAGAAGATCTGTCAAGTTTGTATTCTGAGTTTGAGACCTCAATCACAGGCTCTCCCTACTCCTTTCTCTCTTCCTCAAGCCGAAATTGGTCTATCTCCTCCACGAGCGACAAGCGCAAGAAAGCTGCTTCTTTTCTCAGAACCGCTTCTTCACGGGGAGAACAATGGAAGGGCAGCTTGACTTGCATGGCACTTTCTCGGGTTAGGAATCCGGGCACCAAAGCGTTAATCCGAGCCAATCGAGGATAACCCACTTTGATCAAGTTGCCCACGTCTTGAAACTTATCGGACAAGGCCTTGAAATCAAGGATAAGATGGTAGCTCTCAGTTGTCCGTCCTAGCTTGCGAACACCTCGGATCTCAACACCCTGTTAAGATCTGGCACATTGAAAAAGTTAAGATTGGGGGCCACGAATCTTTTATTTACGAAAAAGCCGAGAAGCAAGGCCATAGTTAGAAAGGCAAATCATCAGTCAAAAGGAAACAAACTACTCAAGAAATGAAGAAAGAAGCAAACTACAAAACTAATTCCCTTGTTAAAGAACCTACACTTAGGGTACCCCACCTGGTCCTCCCTCCTGGGTTGGGTAGTGAAGACCATCATGCCATTTACCTGAAACGATCAGAAAGTCATCTTTTATGCCCTTGTTTGATTTAAGGAGACACGAAATAAGCCTAACTTCGGAAGACCTAGGCTTAAGGTAATAGCTAGAGTCTGGAAAAAGATGGCACTTGTACATCTAGACAACATCGTGCCAGGAGAGGCCCAACTCCATTTGCTCTTTGAGAGCGTCTACACTACATAAGACTCTAAACAGGTTGGGCACACATTGATGAGGGTAGATCATATGGGCGATCAAGGAATCCCTAGTCACTCTATTCATGGGAAGCCTTATTCCCCCTTCTATGAAGGCGATAATTGGAATAACGACCTCCCAATTCCTTCTGAGGGTGTGCCACTCACCCAGAAGGCAATACTGCAAAGAGACACCTCGAGAAATATTATACAGGGCCCTAAACCCCTTCATTCCTGCAGGGGTATCTACTAAGTGAGCAAACCTACCCATCTAAGCAGGCTAAGGTGAAGGGGAAGAACTTTTTTGAAGAAAGAAATAGAAAACAGAAGGCCGATGAGACTGGCTGAGGAGAAAAAAAAACCTAAGAATAAGATTGGGATAAACAGGGAACTTACGAAAATAATGACTGAAGTTGCCTCAGAAGCTTCTTGAAAGTTTGAAGATTTGGAAAATGAGAGAAATGAGTCCCCCAGGCGCCTTATATAGGAGGTAGAGTTAAGCAGGAGTTACCCTGCCCAAATTTCGAGGAAAAATACCAGCTGTAGGATCTCTATCTCACTGTAGGACGTGGGGAACAAGGCGCCGTATAGAGCATTTAATGAGAGGTTACAGACTCTGAAGCGTTAGGAGCGATTATAGGGCATATGAAGTGACGTTCTCACATGGGAAAATCAAAGAAGCGTGTGAAGCCAATCACCCAAGATCAAAACCCCATTTTTCTTCTCGGACAAGAGGGAAAAACTGGAGTTTGAAAGACTATTGTGGGATACAGAAATTTAATAAGGTAATAGTGTCGCGTGTCATATCTGAGGCCAAAGAGGCCGATGCAGTTCCAAGGAGACCATACCCTAGGACGGCAAAGTCGGGGAGGCAAGCCTTGGCCGCGTCAATGGCACATTACTAGAGGAGGTCACACTGTAGATGAAACGCTTTAGAGATGGGGTTAGTCCTAACGTGTTTGAAGGGGTGGCAGCTATCACCACATTTAATGCATCCCACCAAACCTCCTGACTGCATTTATGTGGAGAAGACTCTTAAACAATATTGTCTTGGTTTTCGCAACTTTCAGAAGATTTGAGAAGGCGTCTAATAGGACAAGCACTCGAGTAGTGGCCTACATAATCAACAAATGGAGGGCCAAGAACAGTTGAAAGAGGCTATATAATATAAGAGATCCTCTTGAAAGGAGAGGGGGGGAGGGGGTGGGGAGAGGTTCATTGAGAATCCCAGAGAGAGAAATACTGTAGCAAATCGTTCTTGAGATCAATCTAATATGAGTATCTATCCTCGGACCTTGGCCGAGGACTAGCATTCTTGATTGTTCCTTGTCTTTTTCTTCTTCAACTGTGCTAGGTTATTTAATTCAAGTTCCCACTTTTACAAATTCATTGTATTATGTCAACTCATTCTTGGTACCTACAAAATCACTACAACTTGTCATTGTGTATGTAAAATAAAAAGAGATCTCCAGTTAAAAATGTACTAGAGATAAGCCAAACCCTTAAAAATATATATTTAAATTTTTTATTAATATTTGTATAATATATTTTCTTGAAATAGTAAAACATTTACTTCCATTTACTAACACACTCATAATAATGTATATTACTCACTACCATAAATAATAACTGCCATATTTACCATATATAATTTGATAATTATGGTAGTGATTAATATACATTATTATGAGTGTGTTAGTAAATGGAATTAAATATTTTACTATTTTAAGTAAATATGATGTACAAATATTTAATAAAGAATTTAAATATAAAATATTAAAAAGAGTTTAATATATATATATATATAAAAAACCTTTTCAAATTTTTTAAAAGAAGAATTTTAAAAATTGGACTATAGTAATTGGTCTGACAAATTCAAACATAAGCCGGTTATTTTTTCAATCCAATTTTAAAACTATGAACATACAATGACGTTTCTCCTTTAACTAATAGTAATTTATTAGTAGTTTAAAAAATTATTAGTTTATTTTTTTAATGATAAATTGTCTTGGAATGATGGAAATTGCTTTTCAAACCTTCAAAATTTTCAGTACTTATATGATATATCTGTAAAAACTTAAAACTTAATTAAAATGTAGTAATTGTACCTAATAGAACAATGAAGATTTAAAAATACATACATAAAACAATAAAGTAAAAAATGCAAAATGAAAGACTCCAACAAATTTTAAAAATATGTAAATATACTTTTTCACTCTCATAAATGCAAAATGAAAGAGTCCAACAAATTTTAAAAATATATATATATATTTTTCACTCTTGTATTTTAAAAATAATTAAAAATACTATTTAAACCCCACGGGCCAAAAAATTCCTGTTATCCTGTCCCATCTAATCTAATCGTGGCTCCAAATCCAATATTACCTCTTTTGTACCAGACAGTTTCAAGATAAGGATTAAGGAGTTTATGGGCCCACTATCTGGAAATAACATGGGCCCCTATTTTTTTGTTCATTTGTGGGCTCCTATGTGACAGCAAAAAATGCTGACCGAGTCATTTTGCCCGAGTCATGAGGAGAATTTATTTCTCAAATCCAAATTCCAAACTTTTTGTTAAAAAAAAAAAAAAAAAATTCCAAGCTCCCCTTTGTTGTTTTTTTATTTTTATCCATATTTTATTTTTTATAAATTTCCAAGCTCCTCTTTGTTGTTTTATTTTATTTTATTTTTATCCACCTTTTAATTATTTTTGGTAGAGATTATCCAACTTATTTTTATACTTTGAGCGTGCCTTAGGTTTTTGAGTATTAAATAATGCCACCAGCCAAGCATGCCACCAAACTGTATGGTGGTTTGGTCACGCACCAATGCACTTTACAATAAGATCCTTTCTTTAGCAAACGCATGAAAAAACAATAGAATCATTTTTCTTGTCTGTTCTCATAATGAAATATTCATATGGACACAATTTAATTGAGATATGAATACACGAATATTGTTCATTAAGTTATCAAAATGCCTTCACTTTTAAGGATTAAAAAAATAAAAAATAAAAAATAGAGAGGAAACAACTATGGTTATAAATATTATTCTTTAGATGGGTGATGTGAAATTTTATTTTATTTCACTTTTGTGTGAGTTTTATATTTGAAAAAAAAAATGATTAAAAAAAGAAGAAGAAGTAAATTATGAATTGGTTTAGCACCACTCTCACTCTCTATGTATTAGTTGTTACCATCTTTATAGTAAACTATACCACTATTGCTTATTTCATTGGATTAACTAGTTATCATTAGTAGTAAAATAAATAAATAAATAAATAAAATTTTGTTAGCATATTAATTTCTTATTTAGAAGTTTTTTTTTTTTTTTGAATAGTTTCATTTCATGCCTTCGATCTTTCATCCAATGATATATTTTTTTTCTTGCCACTTCAAACTAGTAACTGGTAACCAATAACCATTAGTGCAAAGACAGGCTACCATGTACAATGGTAGTGCTTATGAAAAAGCAGGATTGAATTATTCGATTGGAGGGTATAGTCAACCTACTAAATTCAATGCAAAAATCAATTATTTTGAGCTTATAATTGCTTTCATTGATAGCCAATTTGTACTGTACATGTTTCACACATTTACAATTTCACACACACAAGTACATTAAAGTAGAAAACACAGTTGCCTCATAATTATTCGATACTTTCTTGGGATCTGACCCAATATCAACTAATCGACAAAATCTGGGCGTTTGGAGCTAAGNAGAAAAATTTTAAAAATTGGACTATAGTAATTGGTCTGACAAATTCAAACATAAGCCGGTTATTTTTTCAATCCAATGTTTAAAACTATGAACATACAATGACGTTTCTCCTTTAACTAATAGTAATTTATTAGTAGTTTAAAAAATTATTAGTTTATTTTTTTAATGATAAATTGTCTTGGAATGATGGAAATTGCTTTTCAAACCTTCAAATTTTCAGTACTTATATGATATATCTGTAAAAACTTAAAACTTAATTAAAATGTAGTAATTGTACCTAATAGAACAATGAAGATTTAAAAATACATACATAAAACAATAAAGTAAAAAATGCAAAATGAAAGACTCCAACAAATTTTAAAAATATGTAAATATACTTTTTCACTCTCATAAATGCAAAATGAAAGAGTCCAACAAATTTTAAAATATATATATATATTTTTTCACTCTTGTATTTTAAAAATAATTAAAATTACTATTTAAACCCCACGGGCCAAAAAATTCCTGTTATCCTGTCCCATCTAATCTAATCGTGGCTCCAAATCCAATATTACCTCTTTTGTACCAGACAGTTTCAAGATAAGGATTAAGGAGTTTATGGGCCCACTATCTGGAAATAACATGGGCCCTATTTTTTTGTTCATTTGTGGGCTCCTATGTGACAGCAAAAAATGCTGACCGAGTCATTTTGCCCGAGTCATGAGGAGAATTTATTTCTCAAATCCAAATTCCAAACTTTTTGTTAAAAAAAAAAAAAAAAAAATTCCAAGCTCCCCTTTGTTGTTTTTTTATATTTTTATCCATATTTTATTTTTTATAAATTTCCAAGCTCCTCTTTGTTGTTTTATTTTATTTTATTTTTATCCACCTTTTAATTATTTTTGGTAGAGATTATCCAACTTATTTTTATACTTTGAGCGTGCCTTAGGTTTTTGAGTATTAAATAATGCCACCAGCCAAGCATGCCACCAAACTGTATGGTGGTTTGGTCACGCACCAATGCACTTTACAATAAGATCCTTTCTTTAGCAAACGCATGAAAAAACAATAGAATCATTTTTCTTGTCTGTTCTCATAATGAAATATTCATATGGACACAATTTAATTGAGATATGAATACACGAATATTGTTCATTAAGTTATCAAAATGCCTTCACTTTTAAGGATTAAAAAAATAAAAAATAAAAAATAGAGAGGAAACAACTATGGTTATAAATATTATTCTTTAGATGGGTGATGTGAAATTTTATTTTATTTCACTTTTGTGTGAGTTTTATATTTGAAAAAAAAATGATTAAAAAAAGAAGAAGAAGTAAATTATGAATTGGTTTAGCACCACCTCACTCTCTATGTATTAGTTGTTACCATCTTTATAGTAAACTATACCACTATTGCTTATTTCATTGGATTAACTAGTTATCATTAGTAGTAAAATAAATAAATAAATAAATAAAATTTTGTTAGCATATTAATTTCTTATTTAGAAGTTTTTTTTTTTTTTTGAATAGTTTCATTTCATGCCTTCGATCTTTCATCCAATGATATATTTTTTTTCTTGCCACTTCAAACTAGTAACTGGTAACCAATAACCATTAGTGCAAAGACAGGCTACCATGTACAATGGTAGTGCTTATGAAAAAGCAGGATTGAATTATTCGATTGGAGGGTATAGTCAACCTACTAAATTCAATGCAAAAATCAATTATTTTGAGCTTATAATTGCTTTCATTGATAGCCAATTTGTACTGTACATGTTTCACACATTACAATTTCACACACACAAGTACATTAAAGTAGAAAACACAGTTGCCTCATAATTATTCGATACTTTCTTGGGATCTGACCCAATATCAACTAATCGGCAAAATCTGGGCGTTTGGAGCTAAGTTCTGGTGAGAGTAGCAGTATTCAATAGTTTCCTAACTACTTTCACCATTGGAATTACTAGTATTAATTTTAGGCTCGAATTGTCCGCCTATAGGACATTGGTTTGAAGGTTTTTCCCCCATCACTAGAAATTATCAAATATCTCTAATTCATCAATTTTGTCTTTATAGTACAAGACCATTGATCATAAGTTTTTTTTTTCTTCTTATTAAATTATAATTTATATCTTAAAAGTCAATTCCTTTCAATTATAAAAATATGGCTGAATAAACTTATTTCTTTAATACATTTTATTTACATATTAAATGGTATAACAATGCAATTAAAAGCTGAATATTTAAAAATTATAAATAATTTGAGGATGAAAATAACTAATTTTTTTATTTAAAAAAAAAAAAAACTAGAACCTATCCTAATTATAATTTTTCTATTTGGATAAAGGTGGCCTCCGATGATGATTTGGTGTGAGTATGAGAAATAATTATAAGCTAGCTTTTTGTTTATTTATATTTTGTTTTTTGCGAATTTCACACTATATTTTGACCCAATTTTATTTCAAATTATTTAACATTTTTTTTAAAGTTGACTTTTAACTTTTTGTGCGTGTTGCTTATAAGCCAGATTATTGTTTATTTATTTTTTACTATTTTATGGGTTTTATGTGAATCATCTACTTATTTTATTTATAGTTATTTTTACAAAAAAAATTTAGATAAATTTTTTCGAAACGGACACTGCGTTTGGGAAAGAATTATAAATTAAAATTATTTAACTATTCAATTTATTTTTGTTACTATTTATGGGCTCTACTACACTTTTTAACATTATTCATAGTTCACTGTACTATTTCAACTAACTTTTATCTTTATCTACAATACTTTCAGGAATAATTTTTCAATTTCAGTAAAATAAGCAATATCCAGACATTTCCTTTTACTAATATTATACAAATAAACTACTGAAAATTAGGAACGATCAAACGGATACAGATGGCAAAGTGGCAAAATACATTGTCTCATGTGAACTTAAAAAAAAAAAAAATATATATATATATATATAAATATTGGGTATGAAATTTTCATGTGAATAGAAGGCAGTCCCGTTTCTAGGTCCCTACATAGGTGCCCCCTTCTAATTTAGTACAAAAACTTGTTCTTTTCCACGCACTTTCGTGGAGCGTGCAACCACCCTCCAAAATCTCAAAGTGGCACCGGCAGTCTCGTAATTCAATTCTCAGATCGGCGCGCACGAAAAAAAAAAACACTGTTCCAATAATATTGGTCAATACTTATAAAAAAAAAAAGATATTGGTCAGTGTGTTTCCTACGCCACAACCGCACGTGGGGACAGTGTTCACTCACTTACTAAAAGTAACTTCTACTACTATTCCTACAGTAAAATTACCATCCTGCCCTCAAGCTTTCTATTCACGTGGCACTCAGTGATGGACCCCACTTGCAAACCAAATCAAACGTCCATTACTCGCTGCCGCACAAGATTCTTACTTGTGAGCGTTATACACGTAAGTCCAGCACCACCCCCGAAACCAAATTACCAAAAAACCCTTACTCCGTTTCCTCTTATTACTCCCACCAACCACCACTTTTCCCCACTCTAATGAGGGCGATTTGTGTAATTTCAAACCTCGTAATGATAAAAAAGTTTTAAATTAAAAAAAAATAGAACTAACCGGAAAAACTTAAACGGTGGCCGGAAAAAAAAAAGGCCGGTGAAAAGGGTTCGATATTTCCTATATAAACCCGTTACCATACCCTTTGTTCCCCACATATTTGCATTCTCTCTTTCTCTCTCTCTCTGCCTCTCTCTCTCTCTCTAGCTCTAAACTTGCATACACAAAATAGAGAGCCTTCAATCTATTACATCTAAAAATTCCTCCTCTTTTAGATTCAAAAAGTACTCTCTTAAGAGGTAAAATTCTCTCTCCAAAATTTAATTTAATTTAATTTATTTTTAATTTAATTTAATTTTTTAAATTTGAATTTGATGGAATGAACTTGAAGATATATGAGAATTTGTTGTATCAGTGAGTGAATCTATGAGGTTTGACTATTGGGAATTAGTAAAAGCATTCAATTTTGAGAGTGGTGGAGGTGTTGATTTTTTTATATGACTTTAAAGCTATCGATCTGTGAGGGGGATTTTTTTTTGTGTGCGCGCGATTGCAATGGATTGGAATGCTTGGTTTCGAGGAGTGGATTAGGTGTGTGGTGTTGGGGATTTGAGCTTTTAGTTGCTCCAAGTGCTTGATTTTCTTTGGAAACCCTAAAAAAAACTAATGCTTAGGGTTAGTTGGTGAGTGGTGAGGATTTTGGGATAATTTGATGATCTGGGTGTTGGTTTTTTGTTGCTTGATTAGTGATTGGTGCACTGTTTTTTTACATGTATTTGTAGAATAGGGTTTGGGTTTGAATTGGTTTGTGATGATTAGGGGTTTTTTTTTTATTTTTTTTGTTTTTGTTTTTGGGTAGTTATATGCAAACTGGTTCTACTGTTTGGTGTCATTGATGGGTTTTAGTTGGGCAACTTAATTCGTGTCTGTGTTTGATGGGTATGTGTTATTTGTTGTGTTTTTGTGTTATGTTTTTAAAACTATATGCTATGTTTTGAGTACTATGAAACTGTTTAGCGTTGGAAAAATAGATGTACATGTCAAATTTAAGAACTGGTCTTGGGGTTGGGGCACTCTGTGCATTTAAAGTTATGAATTATGAATTGTTTTTCTGAACTTTATTGCTATATATGTGGACTCATTGAGATCTAGGTTTAATGTGATCCTTTTTCTGTTGGGGCTTTTATTTTGTGTGTGTGTGTGTGTGTGTGTGTTGAATTACCTGGTATCTAAATGTTGGCTTTCTTCCTACCCTATATTTATGGATTGGTTTGCAATAATTGATTTGCAGAATACACTGTCCATTTAGAACGCCTTTTACCTGTTCTCTGTGGATCCTTTTGCCTTGCCTCTTTGTTGGCATGTCATGTTCATTTTTTGTTAGAAATATAACTAGAAGAGCACTTGGAGAACTTTTTTGGATTAAAAGTTTGGATTGTATGCGATTACATATGAGATGGGTTCTCGAGGAAGGCTTTTATTTGATCTCAATGAACCCCCTGCTGAGGATAGTGAGAGTGATGGTGTATTCTGCTTCCAGCCACAGAAGACACTTCCATCAGTGAATCCCAACACCGCTGACTTGGTGGCTGCATCAACTTCTACCCAACGAATACAAAATAATCATGCCTTTTCACATGCATCATCTGTATCTGGTTTTCAGCCTTTCATACGGCCCAAATCCACTGATGGCCCTGAAATGGGAGCTGAACAGAAAAGGGTTGGGGATCAAAATCCCAAGAGTACCTCATTGTCAAAGTCAAGTAATGATGAGGAGATGAGAGCCTCATCATCATTAGTTCAGGGTTCAGCAGAAGCTCCATCTGTTGAAAGAGAAGAAGGAGAATGGTCTGATGCTGAGGGCTCTGCTGATGCATTTGGAAACAATAGTTTGAGTGCAGTGACTAAAGCTTCACAAGAGCAAGGGACATCTGAAGTGAGGGATCTTTTTGCTTCTAGTGGACCTGCTGACAATAGATCTTCTGGTGTCAAAATGTCTCAGAGTATCAAGGATGAAAACAAATGAAAAGTATGGTAAAAATTGTCCTAAAACACAGCTCCACTTAACTTATAAGAAAATTGCCTAGGATGGAGCAGTTGAGGGGGAAAAAAAAAGCATCGTGAGAAAAAAGGAATGCAAAAGGGACAAACCAAACATTCATACTGAGTTGCTGATGACATTCACTAACCCTATATGAATGTTTCAGCCTGTTCAAGGTAGCAAGCATGCTTTGAAGCTATATAATATATAGGACTACTGCAGTTCTACAAATTTCACATTAAATTATATTCTAAATAATCCAAGACAATAGCACGGTGAGAAAGCATCATTAGATTTATTTCCATTTTCCAAATAAATTTGCAACTAAAAAAAAATGAAGTGAATGTAAAAGACCAGGCTTGCTACCTCTTTCTCGCCTTTCAATGTTTTTTATACGGACCATCACATGAGAATCCCTTGAAACCGTTTCAGATACCTCCTCCCATGTGCTATAAAGCTGTGCCCGGCATTCCTCAAAAAGCAAAGGCTCAAATACTCTAACATACTCTTCTACAGATTCAAAACGACCGGGAACACACTGGAGCTCAGTGTCCTCTGATGCAGAATAGTTTTAATTAGTTACACATTTAACAAAGTGACCCAAAACAAAATTCTCTCCAAGAGACTGAAAGGAACAACCATACAAAAAGAAAATGAACAACACAATAGAATTGACAAACCAGACAATGAAATACTCAAAATAAAAACATTTGCCATGGGCACATGCAATATAGGATGCAGGGAAATAAAATTAGTGAATCTCATTAATAATCATAGAATAAGCCATTACAGGAAAGGGGAACATTGGTTGTTATTTGTAGGAAGAAGTAAAAGTACAGAGAAGTAGTGGGTGGAAAAAAGAAAAATATTTTTTTATATAAATTGTAAAATTATTATAATTAATAGTTTTCTATAGACAATAAAGTGCGGAAGGCATTGTTGAAAACTAATCAAGACATCTATTTGTTAATAGCACAGATTTTATTAGCAACAATACTGCTTCTTACAAACTAACCATGCATATATAGGAATCTCCCACCAAGAGAAAAAATAAATAAAAATAACAAGTTAATCAGGAACTTTCCATACTCTAATTTTCATGCACACACATGATGAGACCAGAACTGAGAATATTAACTAATATTCACCAATTTAAATAAACAAGAAATCTGAAAGCTCTAAAGTATTGGTGCCAGAAAGGCTAGAAAAGCAATAAAAACAACAATGTAAATAATATCCTTGTTATTTTACATTAGCTACATAATCCCTAAAACAATATAGAACTATGGCTCAATTACTCTAAACTTCATTATGAAAGATATATTCTTCCATCCAACAGGATCTCCTGACGGTTGGACGCCCACCACATGTAGCTGTAGGAATCCCCTCCACTATGCGTGGGCCTGACCAATACGAACATCAGCTTTTACTTATTCAAAAACTTATGCAAAGAATCCTATTTCATCCAAAATTTCAAATTTTAATAGGAATAGGATACGCACAGATTAAGTAGCAAAGTCTGCAGATCTCATAACCAGTTAATCAAATGAAATACATAGGCAAATAACCTTCATCTCTCTCACACACAAACAAGCACAGCATGAGAACCATAATAAAAAGGGGGGCGGGGGGGGGGGGGAGGGATGGTGATAACAATTATACAGTGAAATTGAGCAAATCAACAGCAGTGTCAATTTTAAAGCTGACAACACACAAACACGATTATTGGAGAAACAGGATTGACACAAGATAATAGGGAATGCCACAAAGCAATTCCAATTTCAAAGAGAAGGGGAAAATAGATCACCAATAACTCATTATAAACATAGTCAAAACATATGATTAGTTTATACCTGGACGGTGCCAAAACTTTTCATTGGTCACCTCCCGTATAAGGCGTTCCACTGATGTGTCCTGATATGGGGTACTAATAGCAGTTTGCTTCTTGGGTGGAAGAGCTTTCTTGTTTCCCAATTTAGGATCCATGGAGTTTTGACTTATCAGGGCTGGCTTCCTGTTGGGCACCTGAAAATTCTTTGGTTGCCTCAAATCAGCAGGCTGCTTCCATGAACTCTGTCTTGGAATGGGCGGCAGGGATCCCTCTGCAGAAATATCAATGTCACTGTTTAGCCTCCTAGGCCNGTCAACTTGTTTCTGGTCCTCATCATTGGCTGAGTCTGCTTTTCTCCAATACGTTCAGAAGCTGGAGGAGCATTACGGACCTCTTTTACTGTTCGAGTGGTAATGGGTGGCGGAAAGGTTTGCCTTCTTGGCGTTGTAGTTTTGAGAGGACCAGCTTGTTTGACATCTTCCAAATTAAGAAACATGGTCTGTCTGTTACGTTTCTTGCCTAGCATTTCTTCCCTCTTCTGGTCTATCTTCCTCTTTCCAAGATTATTTGCAAACTTGCGTGCATGGGTTGCTTCAATACCTTTAACTTCTCTTTGTTTTGGGACCAAGCTAGATTCTTCTTGCCCATTAAAGAATGCCTCACCTTTGCATTGCCATCTGGATTTCGGCCATTAATGACTTTCTGATCATTGTGATCTGGATCCAATCCTAAAGAAGCATGACTACTTCTCAGTGGGTTTACACGCTCATTCTCTCTCTCTCTCTCTCTCTCTCTCTCTCTCTCTATATATATATATATATATATATATTATCAATTCTTTAAATACTCTGCTGAGATAACGAAGGTATTGTTATTGTTCTGGTCATGTTAATTAGCTGAATGTCTCTTATTGGCTTAGGATGGTATGATGTGATTGCCCTTCCAGTAAATGAGTGCAAGTGGACATTTAAGGAGGGTGATGTTGCCATTCTTTCATCCCCCAGGCCTGGAGCAGGTTGAATACAAGAATAAGATTTTTGCCTTTTGAATTTACGGTATGAATATTGATTATTTTTTAGCTCAGGTCCACTAATGTTAACTGTCATTATGTCAAGCAGTTAGGGCTAAGCGTAGCAACACCTCATTAAATGATGATGATGGGGAGCCTGAGATCAGTGGTCGTATGGCTGGTACTGTGAGGCGACACATACCTATTGATACACGTGATCCTCATGGGGCAATCCTCCATTTTTATGTTGGGGACTCGTATGAATCTAACAGGTTATGTCAAAATTCTCTATTTTCTTTCCTAAAGTTGGGTGGATGCTTGATGATTATCACTTATCCTGGACTTTTGTTCTATTAATCATAAATGTTTTGTATCCTGTGGCCAATATGTTGACAATTTTTTTTATTTGTTATTTTTTCCAGCATGGTTGATGATGAACATATTCTGAGAAAGCTTCAACCCAAAGGCATCTGGTATCTTACTGTGCTTGGTTCTCTTGCAACAACACAGCGGGAGTATGTTGCGTTGCATGCATTTCGTCGTCTCAATTTGCAGGTGACAATTGAATTCATTTGTATGATTTTAGCGGTTGTTTCTAGTTCATATTGCTTTTATGGAATAACAACTTACACATGTCTCATTTGTGTAGATGCAAAATGCAATCCTTCAGCCTAGTCCAGAGCACTTCCCAAAATATGAGCAGGAGTCGCCTGCCATGCCCGAATGCTTCACGCAGAACTTTGTTGATCATCTGCATAGGACATTCAATGATCCCCAGTTAGCAGCAATTCAATGGGCTGCGATGCATACAGCTGCTGGTACAAGTAGTGGTATGACAAAGACATGGCCTTTTACTCTTGTTCAAGGACCTCCAGGAACAGGTAAGACACATACGGTGTGGGGAATGCTAAATGTCATCCATCTGGTTCAGTACCAGCACTACTACACTTCTTTGCTTAAGAAACTAGCACCTGAAAGCTATAAACAAAATGAGAGCAATTCTGATAATATTCCTATGGGATCAATTGATGAGGTTCTTCAAAACATGGACCAGAATCTCTTCCGTACTCTTCCAAAACTCTGTCCAAAGCCTAGAATGTTAGTTTGTGCTCCTTCAAATGCAGCAACTGATGAGCTTCTCGCTCGAGTTCTTGATCGTGGATTCATTGATGGTGAGATGAAAGTTTATCGGCCTGATGTGGCTCGAGTTGGGGTTGATTCACAAACCCGTGCTGCCCAGGCAGTTTCTGTTGAGCGCAGAACTGAACAGCTTTTGATGAAGAGTCGTGAAGAAGTTTTAGGATGGATGCACCAGTTAAGAGGCCGTGAAGCTCAGTTGTCTCAGCAGATAGCTTCTCTTCAAAGAGAACTAAATGCTGCTGCTGCTGCTGTTCGTTCCCAAGGATCTGTTGGTGTTGATCCAGATGTTCTTGTGGCCAGGGACCAGAATCGGGATTCATTGCTGCAGAACCTTGCAGCAGTGGTTGAAGGCAGGGATAAAATTTTAGTTGAGATGTCTCGCTTTCTTATTTTAGAAGGTAGGTTTCGTGCTGGAAGCAACTTTAATTTGGAAGAAGCCCGTGCTAATCTCGAGGCAAGTTTTGCAAATGAGGCCGAGATTGTTTTCACTACTGTCTCCAGCAGTGGTCGCAAGTTATTCTCTCGTCTCACTCATGGTTTTGATATGGTAGTCATTGATGAGGCAGCCCAAGCCAGTGAAGTTGCAATCCTTCCTCCCCTTTCTCTTGGCGCAGCACGGTGTGTTCTTGTTGGGGATCCTCAACAGCTTCCTGCAACAGTAATCAGCAAGGCAGCTGGAACCTTGTTATACAGTAGAAGCCTTTTTGAAAGGTTCCAGCAAGCAGGATGCCCCACAATGTTGTTATCTGTGCAGTATAGGATGCATCCTCAAATTCGGGACTTCCCTTCAAGGTATTTTTACCAAGGACGCCTTAGTGACAGTGAAAGTGTGGCAAATTTACCTGATGAGATTTACTACAAGGACTCTTTACTTAAACCTTATGTATTCTATGATATTACACATGGGCGGGAGTCTCACAGAGGTGGATCCGTCTCTTATCAGAACATGCATGAAGCACAGTTTTGTCTTCGCATGTATGAGCATCTCCAGAAAACTTTGAAATCTTTGGGTTTGGGGAAAGTCTCCATTGGCATAATCACTCCGTACAAGCTCCAACTAAAATGCCTTCAGCGTGAATTCGATGATGTCTTAAATTCAGAAGAAGGGAAGGATCTGTATATCAATACCGTAGATGCTTTTCAAGGCCAAGAACGCGATGTCATTATCATGTCTTGTGTGCGTGCATCAAATCATGGAGTTGGCTTTGTTGCAGATATCCGTCGAATGAATGTTGCTCTTACTCGTGCAAGAAGGGCTCTTTGGGTATGGTTTTCTATTATTCCTGTCATTTAAGATTAAGATTATCACATAAGCTGCTTCTGCATTTTTACATGCCCACCAGACCAAATGGCTTAATCCTGGGTTTATTTTCTGATATGTAACTTCATGCTTTGACAGGTTATGGGGAATGCTAATGCTTTGATGCAATCTGAAGATTGGGCTGCACTGATTACTGATGCCAAGGCTAGGAACTGTTATTTGAACATGGATTCTCTCCCTAAAGATTTCCTTATACCTAAGGGACCTTCCTACACATCATTGCCAGGCAAGGTCTCCCCCAATATGAGAGGTTTGAGATCAGCTGGACAAAGACCTAGACCATTGGATATGCACGCGGAGTCCAGGTCAGGAACACCTTCAGAAGATGATGAGAAGTCTGGTGCATCAGTAGTTTCTAGAAATGGGACTTACCGGCCCTTAAAGCCACCGATGGAGAATTCTTTGGATGATTTTGATCAATTGGCTGATAAATCTAGAGATGCCTGGCAATATGGTATACTGAAGAAGCAAAGTCCTGCTGGGTCTATGGGGAGGAGAGATATTTAGCTGTTCATTGTTGTCTGCAAATTCTCTTAGTTCCTCAAGGGGAGAGCTTCACAGTGTTAATTAATTTCCTGATGTTGTGATGCTTGCTGCTATTGCCACTAAGCCCTCGGAGAAAATTCTCTATGCTGAGTTTCTTTGCCAGACATGTTTGATTTGTATCAAGTTTGGACTGAACTGTGTCTGATACAAGGTGGTATCTAGTGTTTCCGCTGCATGCAGTGGAAACGCTAGATGCTTTTTCCTCTGGTACTTGGTCAGGGAATAAAAAGGGATTTGGAAAGAGTCAGCGGTACCCATTCATGCAGTTCGCTGCTATTGTGCAAGAGTTGGTCTTTACATGATTCCTGTGATTTCTTGCAAGGAGCTGGATGCTGTTGGGTAGAATTTGGGAAATCATACCGTGATCCACCAGCTTACAGGGTGCAAAGGTAACAGAACTTGTGTATGCTAACATGTAGTTTGTATATGTGCATTTACTGCATGTCTCTGATACATGCAATCCATCCAGAACCATGTAAATCCATCCATCCAGAATCAGCAAAGCTTCAGCCTACTAAATCTTTTAGTTGTGTATCTATTTGTGGGGGAAAATCCAGCCCACATTGCCTTTGACATTGGGGATTTAAACTGATGCAGGAGCGGGGAAGGCTTCCTTTGTTATGGCCCTTGTCACTTTGTAGCTCTCTTCTCAAACGTACAGTTCTCACTCCTTGGCTCTTTGGTACTCTGATAAAGTTTAGTGCTTTAATTTAGGAAGTAGTAGTTCTTCACATTTTAAAAGATGCTGTCTATTGTACATTCTTTGGACATGCAAATGCATTAGGATGACATCTGATGAAGTGGTATGTAGAATTTTGGAGCGTTTTTGGATCTCCTATCTTCTAATTGTTTCGAAGGGGAGGTAAAAAATTGACATACCTGCCTCGGGTGAGATCAACTCAAAAATTCTGTACAGATATGGAAGGGGGGGGAAAAAAAAAAGCACAGGATTTTTATCCAAATTTTGGAGGCATTTGTTGGGGTCCAATGCCCTGTACATACACCTTTTTATTTATTTATTACTTGTCAGAATCATAGAATTCTTTTATGTCTTTATTTCGAATTTATTTAGATGTATACCAAAGCAAAAAAGCAATTACGTGTTGCCTTTTTGTTGCTTATTTATGCAGTATAAATATTGATAGTTTTGTCTTGTCTAGATGTAAGTATCCGTTTGCAGCCCATAAAAAAAGAAAAAGAAAAAAAGAGTATCCGTTTGCAGAAGTCAGCTCCTTAAATGACACGGCTCCAGTAATATATATATTTTTAAAATCAGGTAAGGTGACTTTTAACATGATAGGTAAGGTGACCTGTTGCTGCAAATGCTTTTTGACAAGCATTTGTCTCTAATCGAGTTCCTCTTAAACCAAATAATAATCCTTATTTAGGTCTTTTAAGTCCTTGGATCATATTAGGTTTATGATAGTCCTTGTACTTTTGGTTTGAGCAATAAGTAATAGGATTTTAGGTTTTTGACAAATCATCTATTCCCTTAATAATTTCCGTTAAAGCTTAATGGCTGGTTTCTACCATGTAAATAATATTTTCTCAATGTCATTATCACCCTGTATTATGGGGAAAAAAATATTTTCCAACTTGAAAGAAGCAAATCTGTTTGAAAGAAATGAGTTCTCTTTGAAGAAGAATGGAACCATTATATGCAGTCTCAACTCTCAAGTACAAAAAACTAAAAAAGTATAATAGACTACCCAAAAAAAAAAAAAATGAAAAAAGATTGAGGCACGTGTGAGCTAATACAAAGTTTAGCAAGGTAGATAGGCTTCTCTCTCTACATAAAGGAATCAGTAATGATGACACCTGCCTCTTATGTAATTTTGCTGAAGAGACTCCTACACAACTGTTTCTCTTATGCAGTTTTTCTAGAGCTTGTTGGTTTGGATCGGATCTTGGTCTGCACACTTTTGAGATCACCAATGTACCTATTCAGTTTTGGCTAAAAGACTATATCATCTCTTGCTTAAATAATGAAGATCAAAGCTTGGTCATCCTTCAATTAATGTTTACTGTTTTGTGGTTAATTTGGAATCACAGAAACAGAGTGCTTCACCAAGGCTTGAACCCAAATCCCTTAGAGGTTATACAAACAGCCAAAACTCGATCTTGTAGGTACATGAAGTCTTATGCAGGTCAACTCCATCTTACTAAAGAGCTTAGAGCAGCTAAGTCAGCCCATCTCACAGCTGTAGGGCCATATCAGCTCATTATCAAATTAGTTGAAGCAAGAATAACAAAGCCACAAAGGAGAGCATACGTTTTTGTAGCTGTAAATATGCAGAGAGCATAAATGTTTTTAGGGGTTAATTGCACTCTCACCAACACAGCAATAGGAGCTCTACTTGAAGCAATGGTGGAAGTTGGTATCATAGCTAAAAACTATGGCATTCAGCATGTTTTGTTCTTAACCGACAGGGTTAATCTCCATCAAGTTTTCAAATTGAGGAAAAGTGCAGATTGATTGGATAGCAGTAGGATAGTTGATCTAAACTTTCTTTCTCAACATGATTTATTTTGTAATACTTTAGTTGTTCCTCATGTAATAGTTAATGCTGTGTGTTGTTTTGCTAAACAAGCTGTTAACACACCTTTGTATCACAGGTGGTACAATCCTGCTCTATGTAACCATGTATGAACTCTTCCTTTGTTTGGCATAAAAAAAAAAGTTTAGCAAGAATATGATCTCCATTATCAATAATTATATACTACAAAGACAAATTCCAAACAACAATCAAACTTTGCGGCCCATTGGCATGTATATCTCAATGGCATTACTTGATCTATTCACATGTTTTAAATTAAATAATAATATTAACAATAATAAAACACTTTCATGTGTGACGATTGAAAAGGTGAGGGAGAGGAGAATGCTAAGCATGGCCATGTAATTTGGTGGACACTTCACATGTGATGTAAGGCGCCCAACTATTAGCCACTAATAATCATTCATTCATGCATGTATGTATCCACGTATGCCAACATTGACATATATAAATATAATATGGCATGGATGATGCATATTTGGCAGCACACGAGTTGCACGTGGCTTCATTCCTAATCAAACGGCTATGAATTGATGTATGCGCTCGGTCCTACAGATTGTTGGGCAGGTGAAAATGCGCCTGTCTCTCTCTCTTTGGATATATGTGGTGGATGGATCAATCATCAATCGATGTATATGTGTTTAATTCAGACAACTTTCTAAAATTTGGGTCCAGTTTTGTTTTTATTTTGGTGACTTTTATTAATAGCTGGAAGAGAGCAGTAGCTCAACTTATTCAAAACAGGTATAGGAAAACCATGATTTCTCACCCAAAAATAAAAACTTTCGAGAAGCAAACACAGACAAAGAAAGGGAGAGGGAATGAGTTCTAAATTTACAAATTCTACTCAAAAGTAACTATTTGTTTAAAATTTAAAAATGTCTCGTCAATATTATAGGCGCCTACCAACTCATTTTCATTGACATTTTTGCAATTAGAGGTGGGATAAAAAAAAGAATAAAAAACTTTATATGGAAATGGAGGGACTATTTATGGGCGAATATTGATCTCCTTTCCTTTGATTGCTTAGGCAGTCATGCCAATCTTATACTTTGGGGCCAGAAGTGTTGGTTTGTAGGGGCATAACTCGTCTGAGGAAGGGATAGATCGCATCGCATTAAATATAATGTGAAATAGTTGTGATGTAATAAATGTCAAGATGATTATGTTTGAATGGTCAACCTTTATTTTTAAGGCAAAGTTGAACAGATGCTCATTTTTCGATTGAGCTTGTCGACATGGTGATAGGATCAATCAATAAAATTCATGAGGTTGGTGTCCCTTTGCTACTTTCTGGTTTTGTTTCTTGCTGTTCTTCCTTAGCTTCACTGTGTGCTTCTATAAAAATTTCATAAATTGATTCCAACATTTTTTACATGTCATGATGTCAACACTATGTCAAAAAAAAAAAAAAAAATTGATGTGAATATTTGTAAAATAGAATTATCATACTAAATATATTGTACCTCAACAAATATTTCTTGGAGTTTCCAATAAAATGTCTAAAATACAAATATCTTCTCTTCCATTGTTGTAACTATCGAATTATTTAAAAGGAAAACAAATTCTCTAGAAATCTTAAGTTAATCTCTCCCTCTGGGTTGATTTGGAAGAATTTTTTTTTTTGATGCTCATTGAAAAAGTTAGGAGAATTACATAGATTTTACAAAATTACATAGCTTCACTGTCAACAGCTTTTAGATTTTGATTTTCATGGTTTGTATCTGAACAGGTTTTGTCTTGAGTCTTTGTTTTCCTCTTTAGTCTTTTGAATGAATTCCTTTACACCCAAAAAAAAAAAAAAAAACTGTCAACAGCTTGCTTCCTGCATCTTGCCAAAACTACATTTAGCACTTTCACAAAAAAAAAAAAAAAAATAATAATAACAAACATATGATTTAGAGATAAGTCTAAAGTCACAATTTGTGACATAACTTATATCATGTTATGGATGGTAAAAAAATATTTTCACATATACCTATTATCACCTTTTTACCAACAACAATTTGTCATGTAGGCAACTCAAGTTGTGACGCTAATCTATGAGTTAGATTGGATCAAATGGCTTTTGTGATCTATGACTATGATTGCCGGCCAAAATAGCTAACTATTTTTTTTTCTCAAACTATCTAGTTAGTAGTTTCAGTTTTGAAACTATATTATTTAGTAGCACCTCGAGTCTTAGAGGCTCGATGTTGGTACATAAAAATCGAGTTTCTAACACTCGAGGTCCAATAAAAAAAAAATTTATAAATTCTAAGTCTATAACCAGCGAAAATACCAAAAACAAATTTCAAAAATTTCAAATCCATGCATCTCAATCCAAACTCAGATCAGAGGAAGGGAAAGAGCTCAGAGGGAGAGAAGGAGCTCACCTCACCAGCCAGGCGCGGCCGCGGCTGGCGCGCGGTCTGGGCGGTGCGAGGCCTGGGCGTCCCGCGGCCTGGGCGTCGCGCGACCCAGGCGCGGCCTGGGTAGTGATCCGATCTGGATCTTCTCCGTTTTTTTTTTTTTTTCTCTGCGTTCTTCTCATTCTGGTTTTTTTTTTTTTTTTTTTGTTTCTCTGGCTTATCCCCTTCTCTGTTCTGGTTTTTGTTTTATTGGGTTGGACCTCGAGTGTTAGAAACTCGATTTTTATGAGCCAACATCGAGCCTCTAAGACTCGAGGTGCTACTAAATTATATAGTTTCAAAACTGAAACTACTAATTAGATAGTTTGAAAAAAAAAATAGTTAGCTATTTTGGCCATGATTGCCTCGAAAGTCAAATCAGAAGGTTGATTTCAAAGTTGAAACTTGGTTAATGTAGGATTGGACATTGGACAATGGACAACGCTCCCCTACTTGTGAAAAGTCAAAACAACCCTTTGACAAAAAAGGAAAAGAGGGAAAAAGCCATTAAAGCCATGCACACATTTTTAAACTAAAGAGCATTAAATGCCCCAAATTCGAAAAGGCAAAAAGTGCTAGAATCTCAAATTAAAAAAAAAAAAAATATATATATATATATATATAGACGTAGAAAAAGAAAAAAGAATGATAGAGATGGGCCATAATCTCCACGTGTTCTAGAAAGTCTTTGTCCATTAAAAAAAAAAAAAATCTTAATAGTATTAATAATAATAATATTTAACAACCTTAGCATGTGTCGCATTGTGTTTATGGTCTCATCTGTCATATGATTAATGACTAATGAGTAATATTCTTTCCGAGATAGAAGTAGATACCTCATTTGCTTCTTAAATTTCAATCCTAATCCTGAGGACCCTTTGGCTTTTTTCACTGTTGACCCGGTTTCAATGCTCTCTCTCTCTCTGGCAGCTGAGCTGAGGAGGAGCTCCGAAAGATTTGCGCTTTCTTTGGCTTTTTTTTGAATCGGTCAGGTAATTTATATGCTTAGTTTAGCACTCGTTTTCTGGATCTTCTTTATTATTATGCTTTTATTGTATTCATGACTATCAACAACTCCGTTTCTGATGTTAATAATTTGGTGGGTACTATGTTGGCAAATGCTAAATTTATGTTTTGGTTGTTCATACCTTTGTGGGTTGGTTGGATTCCATTAAAAAAATGTGGGTTTCTATGTCGAGAAGAACATCAACATGTACACTTATTGATACAATAAGTGAAATCTTAACCATGGACTGAGATGGAGAGGAACCTAACATGTGGGTTGGTTTTCTTTTTCTCTTTTTTTGTGTTATTGGTGTTAATGGGGGAGCGAGGAAGAAAAAGAAAAGAGAGTTGATATGACTTTGTGTTAATTTCACATTGACATGTGAAAGCTACCAGCTTAAATAGCTTATTTGAATTGTTGTGTAAAGAATGAAAATAACTATAATTCTTGTTTAAGCAAAGTAGATCAAACAACTCAAGTACCATGTTTTAAAAACAATCTTGCTTTGTTGGATTGGCAAGACCATATATTTTACTAATGAAAACTTGGGGTTGGAATTGGAGTAATTAATATTTGATTTTGAGCGATTTTGTTCCCCTCCCACCAAACACTCTCTAAGAGATTGAATGAACTGGCTTTAGTGTTGAACTGGCAACGAAAAAGAAAAAACGTATAATGTTGCTACCATTCCACTAGGTGTGACTAGTTATAGATATGGTTTTTGTCACAATTAAAGGAAGTTACTAGTCACATCTACCAATGTGGCACACACTCATCCAATCCAATCCATATAATCCTAGGAATCACAATCTCCCCCTCTAAAATTCCCAACGTCCTCATTAGGCTCCACATTGCGCCACAGTACACCCGAGCCACATGGCATTATTATGTTGGTTATGATACCATTTGTCATGACCCAAATAAAAGCGCTAGCCATGTCTGCACCATACCAAAAAAAAGGACTAGTAAAGTTACTTGTTGTATTGTTTATGTAGCCCAAATTGACCTAGTAAACATCCGATACATGCTTGCACAACACATATTCATCTCCAATCCAATCCTCATAATTCATGTTTATCACAGTTTTACGATGCATGTTATCTCAGCCCAGTTTTATAGGCTTAGGCACACTCAAGTTGGCTGCCAAAACGGTTTTAAGTCCTCTTTTACAGAGGACCTGGTGGGAAAAATCATGGATGGTGTTATAATGTGTTTTGAGGCTATTTGAATTGTATCATGCTTATGTATGTGTTACACTTGGCATGTCTGGGCTTTTGATATCTAGGTGCAAGTCATTATGTTTCTAACTGACGTGTGGAATGAAGTTGCCATCGAACTTAAGGGAAGCGTGAGTTAATCTCACTAAAAGAATCCCATTAATCTTA